>NC_136689.1:57774814-57837314 GCF_903797595.1 Erithacus rubecula
CAAATCTGCACCAACTTCTCGGGCAGCACAACCTGGTACAACCAACACAGAACTGTGCAAAAGGCAAGTGTGGCAAAATCAGGGCTGTGGAACCGTGTGAAGAGACATTTGTAGGATGGCTGGTGGGAGAAGATGCTGTGATGTCCTTCCTTCCACACTATAAATACAGCTGGAGTCACCAGGCAGGGAACAGATGTGTAACAAGCTTATAACCTTGTGCGCAGGCTTATTACAAATTTTGGGCTTATTACAAATTTTGGGCTTATCTTTTTAGAGAAGTCTTGATCCACAGGAAAGATGCAAGAAAAGCAGTAAGTATTTTTTTGTTTTGTTTTGTTTCCTTTAACTGAAAGAATAGTTAATTTTCCATTCAGACAATGCCCTCCTTGCTCATGGAGGTTGTCATGTAATGGTGGTTTTAATCTTGTGCCTGCAACTGCTATTTCTAATTAATGTAAAGAGACATAAAAGCAAAATTATATATCCCTGAGTAAAAGGGATTAAAATGAAAATACTGCCAATTCAGTTCTAATTTTATTTATAAACCTAATCTGAAGCAAATGTCACTTTTAAAACTGATTTTGAATATATCACGCTGACTGTAAAATTATAAAACTCCCACTGATGTATTCAGGAAATTCAGTTGAGCACACTCAGTAATTTCACTTTACTACTCATTAGGTACAAATTACTGCTCACCGTAAAAAAATATGAATCAGTTGTCTGCGTTTCTTTTTGATTTGGAAACTTAAGATCATGAATCACTTGCAATTAATTATAAACCACATGTAAACCAACGTGAATTGTATTCAAAGGCTATGTTTAGCAGTGTATCATTTGCTTGCTGTTTGTCATGTATTGAAAGCATTCTTCTTAGTAATTTTAGGGCTTTCCCAAAACTTCCAGCTTCAGTTCAGTAAAGACATTTTATCAGGTATCCAGAATTGAGGAAATCCTTTTAAAATTTATTATGGAAGATTATTTCATGTCACCTTGCATTTCCAGGGCCAAATTAATGTCACACATAACTATGTAAAAGTAAGGTTAGCAGCTTAAAAAAAATAATCTACAAACAAAAAGAGATTAAGGGTTTTATTTTAGGTTGCATTTTAAGAAGATGTTCTCTTGGACAGAAGCATTATCAGAGCATACATTAAACCACTCTTAGAAAGAGGTGCATTTTCAAAGAAAACTTGCTAGGAGTTTAACCTCACTATTATATTTTGTAGTGCAATGTTTTCATTTAACTTTTCACTTTCATTGAACAATTTTGTTTTCATTTCAATGAAGAGCTTTTCGAAAAAAAAAACTATAAAATGGGGAAACCATTTATATTGAGTTATAAATAGTGACTTGTGAAAGTTTTCTTCTCTCCTCCTTCAGCATGCTGCAGATTAATATCTGTTACTTCTTATGTTTCAAAGTCTTAACTTGAACCAATAGTTACATATCAAAGTAACTTGCATTTCAGATATTTTCTTTACAAAAAGAAAATGTACATGTACCAAGAATAACTAACAAATTGAAAAGCATTTATAGCTGCTTCCTATCACCAGTGCTTAATTCATAGATAATGCTGATAGATTTCTAGAGTGGTGTTGCTAAAATTGCAAGGTATTCTTCAGACCTTTTCCAGACTAAACAAGGAAGCTAAGTTCTCTGGGGTGTAAATTCTCCTTCCAGAGTTTCTGCAGGTGGGAAGACATACAGTAACTTCCTAGAAAGAAACAAACTCTTCATAAAAGAGAAAAATTAATAAATTCTGTATTGGAAAAGTATTCTATTTAGCACACACTATATAAGGCATATCTACAGGATTTATTTAAATTTTAAAAACTTTTGGTTAAATTCTTCAAATACATTCATGATCAAATCCTCTTGCAATTATCTGAAATAGGGCACACCTGACTATTAGACAACTGAGGGGTAAACAGATCTGCCTAGCCTGACTTTCTATATTGCTTGCTTTTAGCACAAGAAAGGAATAATCACTGGAAAAATGAGATATCACAGAAGGATTCACTTCAGACTGCTTAAACAATGTAAAGTATCTTCATGTTGTGACTGTCACTGGTAAGACTGCAAGAACTAAGTTCAGTACAAGATATTTTCTGAGGAAAATTCATGATGCATTAAAATAATAACAAAGATTTGTGAAAAGTATTTCCTTTTCCAAGTTATTACTCTAAGTACATAAACAGCAGTTTCTATCTATGTGACTTGAAAATGTCCCAATACAAAAGACTCCCCTCACTTCCCTGAGAAAATTAAGACACTCTGGAGTATAATTTTTAAAACTTAAGTATAACAAGAATTGGTTTTCCCTCCTGAAACTCAAATGTCCCTTTCTCTTAATTCTATATCATTTCTTCTGTGAGAATCCATGTGTTTGTGTAGGACATCTTTGGTATTTGCCATTCAATTGCATATGGATTGTAATTTCTATGTCCCTGACCCAACATTTCAGCCAGAGTATATATAGTGAAGGATTTTATAGATACTTAGGCATGAACACACACATGGAAAAACCTTTATTTCACATTATTACTTTTGTCCTAATTCTCTATATACCTAGAAAAACTAGGAAAGGGAGTGAGAGGGAGAGAATTGCCGGTGATTCTTCATCAGAGGTGTGGAGAAGGAGATAATTACCTGTTGAAAGGCTCTATTAGCCAACAGAGCAGTCCCCTGGTATTTCTTATGCTCTCTCATTGTTCAGATATCACCCCCTGTTAAATAAGGACTAAGAAATAGAGCAAGTCCTGTTGTTGTAGTCTGGATTATGCTAACTTCAGACCTGTGTACTGATCCTACACATCTCTTCTTGGAAGGCAGTGTAGTTTACAAGGATAGAACACACAGTAGTCCACAGTAATGGATTCAGTTTGAAAAATCTAGTCTCAATTAGGAAATCTTTGTTTTGATTCAGATATAACTTTTACTGATATGTTACCTCATACCCACTTGATGAAAATATATAACATTTGTTTTGAGTGACGAATAGCAGGAAATACTCAAAGCCAGCATTTGTCAATGACTAACAGTAGTTATTTTATTATGGTGCTAAAACCACTGCTGGTTGGCTCAGATCTGCACTTCAGCTATAAAATTAATGTATTGACTGTATCTTGATTTGTTATCAGCAACCACTGTGCTTCCGTAATATTAAAGACAGTTGAGAGTTCACTGGGTATAAATACAGAATATTCTGCATTGGAAGAGACCCACAGGGATCATCAAGTTCAACTCTTAGGTAAATTGCCCATACAGGGACCAAAACCACAACCTTGGTGTTATTAGCACCATGCTCTAACCAACTGAGCTAATTTCAATTTACTGATATTATCCTTCACTACTGATATTATCCCTCACAAGCCTGAACATTTTCCTAGGTGTATATGAGAATATTTTATCACTTACTATTATTAAGAATATTTTGCCTTCTATCCATTCATAATTAATCCCAATTTTATGTACCCTTGTAAGATCATATTAAAAGTCTTCCACTTTATTAAAAAAATATTCTTTCCAGAACATGGAATGGACCTAATTTGTATTGTTCTAAAGGAATTATCCATCACTGATTGTGCTGTAAATTACCACTTGTCACTCTTGAGTCTTTATTAGGCAAGCATAAAGATGACACCTACCTAGGTTAGGAATAAAGATGACACCTACTTCCTGAACATAAATGACCAGCAGAGGCATGTTCTTTTAAATTTCATTGGACCATTTTCATGCTAATTTTACCTCCAAATAAAAAATTTTTCCCTTTCACAAGAGCCACTTGCTAGAAATAAATGCAAACCTGCTATATTAAAATTGTTGTGGTAAGCATCTCCATACTTAGCTCTGTTCTTGTGTGGTCTGCATTCACTACAGGGAGGCAGTGAAGGCAATAAGTATCAAGTAAAAGGAAGTCCAGAATCAAATCTATACACAAATTCCAGCTCACATGGTACTGACACATCCCACTGATCCTGCTATCTAACCGAAAGGTGCCAAGTGAGTGGAGGATGAGCAGTCATCCAGTCATGAAAGTAAGAGCAGGCAAGATCTGAGAAGGAAATTCCTCATTGGAAAATTTAATAAAAACACCTATTATTCAATCAGAAATCTTTGTTGCAACTTTTTATATCTGGAAATTAAACATCATGTCCTGAAAAGGCTTCAGCTGGTGCAATGCACAAGTTGTTATGATCTACCATTTAAGGCATAGTTTAAGGCTTCAATTTCACTTAGAATCATAAAACCCATTTCAAGACCTCTGTAGCTCTTTCTATTCTGTGTTCTACATTAAATTAACAAATTGACATGAGCAATCACATTTCTGCTTTTGGCCAGTCCCTTTGACAGCAAAAACATTTGGTCAAACAATGAAAAAGGACTGCACTAGAAGGCAGAGTTTTGAAGAAAAAAAATCCCAACACTGAAGTTCTGTAGAATAGTTTCCACATTTCCAATTGTATAAAGTAAGCATTCCAATCCTGTGACTTTCAGTACTTAGTGCAGAATTCATCTGTTGGACTCAGCATTCTCTAATTAAAATTGTATCCCATGTATATACTCCATAGAAGAAGGAGTGACAGGTATTTCTTCTTAACCTTTAAGAGTACCACAATGTTAGGAGGGAGGAAAGTACAAAGATAGAAATGTAAGCAGGAAATAGGACAGGAAGATGGATTGATAACATAGCTGAGCTGTTTTCATAATTAAAAAAGTGACAGGGACTGCAGTTTGTTTATTCTTTGTCCAGACTGAACCAACAAATTGTATTCTTTGTGTTTTAATATGATAAATCTTGTTGAAAACTCTTTTTTAAATATTTCTTTTTTAAGCAAAGCAACAACATTTTTAGCAATGCAGTTAACAAAATCAGTAGATAAAACTTGCTGCTAAAGAACTCTTTCCTTTCTTCAGATCTGGACGAGTGCTATTAATTCATTACAAATTCTGGAAAGGGCTGTAGATCTCAGTGTAGGGATTGTCTCTTTTATTTTCAAAATGAGCAATATCATTACAGCATTTGGCTGCAGAGGAGACAGAAAATGTAGTTGCGCCATGACTGTATCTCTCAACAAGAACAATACAAAAAAAAAAAAAAAAAAAAAAAAAAAAAAAAAAAAAAAAAAAAAAAAAGTTTGAAAGACTCAAGACAACTTCCTAAATGTGTGTCCCAAACAGGAGTGTGTGTGTGTCTGTGTGTTCACTCACATATGCGTGAGTGCTTGTTCCTGATTGAAATAAAGAAATTCTCTGCAGTAACTGTTTGAAAAAAAAAACATGGATATATCTTGTTTAGCCTGTGAGAGGGAGGCAAATATGTTAAGAATCTTCTATGGCATAGAAATTATTACTTAATTTAATATAAAGAGTAAAAGATATTTCCATCATCATGTGTTAATTTCAACTCAGTGTTATTTTTAAAAGTCTGCTGGATTAAAATTTGTCTGTCAATACAAACACTGATTTCTATATAGCTATATAGCTATTTCTATATAGCTATAAAGACATTTTCTCATAAGGAATTTTATGTGATGCACCACCAAAATGTATCCCAAATCTCACAGTGATGAAAATTGCAGCCTTACACCCAAAGTTCTATTGAGAATTCTCAGGGCAGACAAGCTCAGTTTAAATCAGTATTATATCACTTACATCTTTAGACCTCAGTTCTCCATGCTTATTAACTAATGGATATGATGGAATGGTTTATTAACTCTCCTGTATTCAACTAACCTACTCCTGTCCTCCTGCTGCCTTTCCCCTAGTTTAAGGAAAAAATTTACTTATTTTTCACTTACAGAAAAAAAACCCACTTACTTACTTGAAGCACTTATCCATTTCATTGTAGAAAATGAACTAACTTCAAATCAAAAATACTCACTAATTTCTTAATAAGTTATGGGGCATAAAGCTTGTTTTCAACACGACTTTTTTGAAAGCCATTCTTTCTTCCAAGGTGGTAAATTTTGCTTCTACTGAAAAATAAATAAAAATGCAATTTGTTTGTTTTAACTGCAATTTAAAGGTACATTTTTGCTTCATATTTTTAAGGACTACAAGCAGCGAATTTTTTTTTCTAATGGAGAACTGAGACTGATGTACACGAATGCACAAGCTTTCATCTGAGTTAGTTCACTTTAGCAGTAAGGTCTCTATTATCCCATTTTTGATGCAACACATCAGATCTTTAAATTTTTAAATTATATATTTACATGATTATTTGCAATTACAGACTATTGTATAAGTATGTAATTATGGACTTTTAAAGATATTAATTGCTCCTTCCATCGTCCATTGAGACCTGTAATGAATGATGTTCAGTTGCATAATTAACATTTGTTTACAACATGCTATTTACAAAATAGTTGAGCCTTTGCACTTTGTCATGCTTTGAATAGTTTTGGCCAATTTAATCCACTAGATGATACCCACTCTGCACAGAAACTCATGAGCTGTCTGAGAGCAAGGTTGCTATAGACACAGACTCATGGCATTTAGACTCACAGGTTGCTGCATAGGGACTAAATTTAGGAATTAATTGAGAAATAAGAATTGTTTTCTAAACTTGTCTCTGTGTGTTTGTGTAAAGCACAAGGGTAAGTTTTCCTGTTCCTCATATTTTCTGTTCATTTTTTTACACTCCCTATAATTCAGCACCCACATTATCTCACTTTATTCAAAGAAACTTCTGCCAAGATTATGCAATCCTTTGGCTCAAGAATCAAAAGAAAAATGAGGGACAGTATATCTGAACATGAATTTGATTTCAGAGAATAGAATTCTAAAAAAAAAAAAAAAAGTGAATAATAGTTCTGAAAACACAAAAGTATCACTTACTCCTTCAAGTGAGTTATTAGAGAGGGTGTAAACCATACAATCTGATATTTTTCCTATTCCAGTACTTAACAAAAACGGTGGGGGGGGGAAGAATTCAGTAATTCTACGGACAGTGACAGTGCCTAAAGCCGTTTTTCATGGACAAGGGTGTGGAGAGAATAAGTTTTGTACTTGAAGCACAGAAATTGGTATTAGCTAATTGGTCTCAGTAGGGGACAGTAGCAACAGCTAGGAGGAATCCAGGTCATACTCCTCTCTCATTATGCTGCATTGCTCTTCCTTAAACTGCACAGGCAAGTGACAAGACGCAGTTCTTAAGCTAGATTGCAGGCTGAGAGATGCAGAAGAGGGGCTGCTTGCTGTTTGCAGCTCCTGGTTTAATTTGGGGAGCTCGTGTGGAAGGCAGAGGAGCCATGCCACTGTCGGAGCCCAGCGAACGGGCAGGTGCTCTCAGCACACTGTGCTGTTTCACACCATGGATATTTTGCTCCTGGTTTTTGCCTTGTTTCCCTTAATCTTGATCTAAAAGTCACACCTACACACCATTACATTTTGTTTCACGAAAAAATAAGAGGTTACTCAAAGAATAAGTTCTTCATTAGCAAATCATCTATTTAGCAGTAGACTTTCTACTATTCCTTTAACATACATCCAACTTTCCCTTCATATTTCTAGACTTTTCCCCTCATTATTAGCCCATGTATGAGAAAAGATGGTTTTATGTATTGTAATGTTTTTCTGAGATAAAACTACACCTAATTATTCTTACAGAGGACAAAAAAAAAAAAAAAGCCACCTGCCTTGAACTCTAAATATTGAGCAAAAGCCTTGTTTGCTCTGGCAAAGTATAAAATCACTTTTTGGTATTTGCTGGCTGTTTATAAGTTTGTTTGTTTGTTTGTTTGTTTGTTTTAAAGAGCATTTTAAAAATTTAGAAAAACAATGAGGAAATTTTGGGTTTTAGTTTACCTACTGAAGAGATTGTATCTTGAGTGACTGAAAGCAGAGAGGAGAAAAATACTTTTCCTTACTATTAGGGACAATTTACAGCATTTTTAGTTTATTAAAAAAATAATAAAAAAGAAAAGCAAAACCAAAAAAAAACAAAACCAAAACAAAACCAAAACAAAACAAAACAAAAAACCAAAAAAAACCCCCCCCCAAAAAAAACCGAAAAAAACCAAACAAACCTAAATCCTCAACAAAACCCAGCCAACAACAAAAAAAATCAAACAAAAAAAAACCCAAAAAAGCCAAAATCACCCCCCCACCAAAACCTCCCCCCAAAAAAACCCCAAAAACAAAAAAGCCACAAAGGAAAAAACTAAACCTGAACAAACAAAAGACCCTCATTAAAAAACAAAACAAAACAAAACAAAACAAAAACAACTCCTCACATTAGCTTTACCTTGAAGAAGGAGTAAAAAAATCGTAACAAACAACTGCTGAGTAATTTGCAATTACCCAGCATATCTAGCATCTAGGTGTAGTAATCATTCCCTATTTGGTCTAAACTAGCCCTTTTAAAGATGTACCTCACAGACACTCTTCAAAGGTTAAGTACTACTGTGCTTAACATAATTTTATCAGGGTTTGCAAATCCTTTCAAATAATCACATATTATAAAGGCAAAAATTTAGATAATCTAAGGCAACCCCTATGAATACCTCAACAATAAGTATCTTAGATCATGTGTGACCTTGGATTCTGTGAGACAATATTCCACTTAAGGAAAGTAACTATTTGTGATTGAAGGAGATGAATTTAGACTTTTCAATTAACAAAATTCACAACACCTTGTGACTAAATACATACTTCAAAAAAATGTCATACCAGTACTTATGATTTCAAGTACAAGAAATTAAAGAACTGTGAAATCCATGCAGGAAGCCCAACTTAGATTGCATAAGTAACGAGTTGTAGGGTTAAGGGTGGGAGTGATTACTTCTTTATTTGAAGGATTTATTAAATCAGAATTTTATTTTTACTAGTCCTGTGGGAGTAATGACTGAGTGTCCTAAAGCTTCATTAATTTGTGCTTAATAAAATTCCATTGGCAGGAGCCACAGCTGTAAAAAACCCCCATGTCCTGATATACATATTTAATATCAATTTCTTCATCCCCAAGAGCTGTGTCTCTCAGGAGCACATTATAGGCACAGAAAAAAAGCCCCAAACGTCAGAGATTGCTCCCAGTGTGAACTGTTTTGGGGAGGGCAATAAGCATTGCCAAACAGAGAACTGAAAGAGATACCAGTGTAATTCAAAGCCTTCAGAACTTATTATATATCAAAGTATTATACCTTGTTTTCTCCTTGCACAAGGCAGAGTATTAAAACAAGGCATGTGATGCACCCCTAGAACAGACTCTTGTTCTCTTAATGAATTAGAAAAGTGGTTTATTTATTTCTATAGTAGCTTACTTATTGACACATTTTTGTGTGTGTGCAAAAAGTAATTTCTGTTTAATACTTGAACCATCTGTGCTATTCTAATCCTAAGCTCCTTAGTCTGTACATATAAAATGACTTCTATTTTGTCTTTAAGGGGTCTTGAGGATTTTTGACTGTTGAAATTTTATTGAGATCTCTTATGATTGTGTGAATTTTCAACACATTACGAATTTCTACAAAACAACCCAACAAAACAGCACATAAGGCAATGTGACACTATAGGTAAAAGCCAGGTGATATAGCATTAAAATCAGTGAAGCCTATTGATATGACAAAACAAAATCAATGGCAATACCCACATATAATGCACTGTACTGAATTGAAACTGCTTATCCTAGTAACCAAAATTTAACAGTTTTCTGATACTTCTTCCAAAATTACAGAAACGTGTTATCATTTTGCTTTGCAGTTTAATATCATTGTCTTATGCCTCCGGGTCCAACTTAAAGGATTTTCATTTAATATTCTTGCATTTTTTGTGAGTAATTTACTTGTGAGTAATTCTTTATTTTATTGAAATCAAAACACACAAAAAAACTACAGAAAAATTGACACATTTGAAATAAATATAATACTTCCTTTATATTTTACCAACTTGTATTTATTCTAGATATTTTAGCCATGTTTTCTCTTCACATTTCCTAGATGAACATGCACGATTGCATACAGAGTTCTGTTCTGACTTATGTAGATTTAGAAGACACAATGAAATTAACCTCTTCAGACTGCATATTTTGCTACACAAGTCACCAGGCAGAAATATCCTGTGATTCAGACCAAAATTAAACCATGATTTCATCAACCTGTGAAACAGACATAAGCTTACATTGTTAATGGGACTAATATTTCTAATAAAACATCCTTTTTAACAAAACTGAAAATCAATAATAAGAGAAGTTTTAAAATTGACACTAGCCTTTTGAGTAACTGGAAATAGATCTTCCTGTCAAAGACTAAAACTGCTCTCCTCTGTCTAGACTGCACTGGGAGCAAAATTATCAGATTTTCATTTCCTCAATTTCACTCCACAGTGGTAAAACGTGCAAGTATTGATTCAACTGCTGAAACAAAAAGCAGGAGAGCTCTTCACCTCGTCAGGGTCAATGGGTTTGTGGGTGTCTAATTATACCTATACAGGGCATATAAATCTTTCTACTAGTCATTACGTGAACATAAGAGTCCAAAGACATCATTAGAATCCTTTTAGCCAAACACTCATTCTTCTTTTGTTTTATGAGGGGTCAAAGAAACTGGGAATTAATATTATCGTGGCTCATAGATTTTCAAATTTGTGTTTGAATACTAGAAGATAGGCTTTGAAGGAAAAGGCTGTGTGTGTACCCATGCATGTCCACTTGCAGGTCTGAGCTCTCCCCATAAACACACATTCAGCTTCTCTTTTTACAGTGTTCAGTTGAGACACACTGTGATGCAAAGAGCACAAACATTCAAATTCATTATGGTCTGTAGCAAACATAGTGTCAGCAAAGCTTCTGGTGGCTATTAATTTGTTTGAAAAACAGATGAAATCTTAAGAATGAGCTCGAAATGTTCGTTCTGACAGAAGTATTCTCATTTTTCATCACTGCTGATTTCACTGTGATCTTGCACAAACTTCTGTTTTCTTTATACTTACTGAATTGACTTTATTCGTGAAAACGTTAAAACAATATTAAGAATATTTTTTAAAAGACAAATAAGTAGCCATTACAATTACAATTACAATTAAAAAATGCATGCTACATTATATTATGCTATATCATATTCTGTGTGTTGTTCAGATGGTTTTTATGTTGTGTAATCATGCCAGTGTAAGAGTATAATATTTGTACCATAGCAAAGCTGTCATATTTTGCAAGCAGATTACACAGACACTGGGTGCTCAGCAGTTTGAACATTAGATGGAGTTAGAGCCTTTCACTTTATCTATGAGAGTAGTAATAAGATCTCTTATGAGGAGCAAAAGAGATATTTTTCAAGTATTTGTTTCCTGAGAATCCAATTTTTGTCATACAAACGGACTCACCTACTTGAACCCAGAAGTTACAATAGAGAGTTAGCACAAAGTGCCAATATCAAGATGAAACAACTCTTAATACTGCAGAATCTGGCCCTATATCTCTAAATAAGCTGTTTCTGGTGCTGTTAAGTCCAGTGAGACATGATAAAAACTGTGGATATGATGACATGATGCAATTATCCACAACAAGAAAAAAATTAGTTTGTTGGTGCAATTGTTAATTGTTTCTGTCCTTGATGCATTATGTGTCTCTGCAAAACACCTTCAGAAGCCTGCTGCAGGTAAAGCAAAGGAGTTATCTAAGTTTTCCCCTTGGTTAAAAACATGTCCATGCTTTCAGTCCAACCTTCTCTGCCCTGAACTACTGTCAAAACTGTAGTTCCATTGCAGATAGACTGAAAAGAGCAGGAATAGTACAATATCTATTGAGGATTAAAAAAAAAAAAAAAAAAAAAAAAAAAAAAGGGAAGGGTTTGTACATTGTTGTCAGAAGGAAAAAGAGTTGTATGGAGGTTTGATGCATTGACTGAACATCCTGCTAGCACAGGGCTTTAATTTCTTTAGAGCCATGCTTTTAGTGGCTCCTGTGCTTCTTCAATCATATGATGTGCTTATCCCTGATCCCTGTGTCCCAGTTGCTCATCTCCCACCCATGCTCGTCACAGTGGCCCCTTCACTCCCCAGTTCAGCATGGAGCTCACCTATGATGAGAGAATCCTCTAAGGCATCCTCTGCAGCTCACCAGTTTGTCTGGAAGGTCCCTGATGCACCCTGAAGCCCTTTTGGGGTTGACCACTGAGCTGCAGTGAGATCTGTGGCCTGTGTTTGTATTTTCATCTAATATTCCCACACTGGACATGGCCTAGCAGCTTCTCCTCTGCTCCCAAGTGGTGCTGCAGGGCTGGAGGGGAGAGCAGCACAGAGCTCCCTGCAGATGCAGGATGAGCGTGCTGCTTTGATGGATGTCTCTGGGGCTGCCTGCCCGTACTCCTCACCCACTGACCCGTGTAAGGCTGGCTGCAGTAAGTGCTGCCCAGCTCTGGAGGAATGACATCATGGCTCATCACTCAGCCCACGCTGCCTGCATGAAGCAAAGCACCAAGGACCTGTGTGTGAATTACGGTGATCTGCTGGCTCGCGTGGGAGGTTCTGCTCAGGCACCAGTGGCTCAGTGAGCGGGCACCGTGTGCCTGCTGCAAGGAGCTGAGTGGGGGCACAGCATTAGCTGCAGAAACCAGTTCAGTTCTCAGCACCCAGAACAGTAATACAATGGGGAAAATGGGAAATAATTCTTTTTTTTTTTTTTTGTGTGGGGATTTTCATACTTTGAGGCATCTGATGACAGGTTAAATGGCAAATAATCCCTGCTAAGTCACAAGGCCTCTACAAATGTGAAACACATTTGTAGAAATGCATGCATATATTGATTTACAAAGTGTAGAGAGATGCAGGTGCTCCCTACTATGAGCTGGAATAAATTGTGTCATCGCTAACACCATGAACTCTGAATGGCGTTGTATGTCATCCAAAGATGTTTCATATCCAATTGTAAAGTAGCCAGTAACATTATGTTTATTAAAAAAAATAAAATATTTTCAGTAGTAGATCAGGCAGGAAGAGGGTTCAAGATGGATAAAAGTCATGTAGCTACAAAGCTGCTTATTCCATGTGCATTTTTCTCTTGCTACATGCCCTTTTTTATTCCTGCTGCCCTCTTGTGGTGGAGTTTCATTTCCTACCTTGAAATTTTCAATTCCAAGTTTTAGGTGCGGTGAGATTTAAATGGATCTATGTATTAATTAATTAATTACTTTATTTGTTTATTTATGTATAAATAAAAATATTTTTATTTTATTTTATTTATATTTTTATCAAAGAATTTAAAGAATCTCACATGACAAACGTTAACTCACTTCGGCTTGACGAAATAAAATTGGACGAATTAACTTTGTTAATACATATTTGTTCATATTTGTTACATATTTTATAGTATTAGTTAAATTCTGATTTAAAAGCATGCACCCATGATTTTAAGGATATCTGAGGTGTTGATTTCTATAAAATTTAAATGTGTATTTGAAGTACAGTATCAGAAACACTTATCATAAACCACCAGTCTTCTTATTCCACTACTAATATAATTTCATTATATTCATTTATATTTTTGACAAAGAGATAAAATAACTGGGAGATTAAATTACAAGCAATTTAAGAAATAGCCACTTTTCAACTCTGAGGGAGAAACAAAGGATCAGATCTTTCTGAGGCAAGAGTTCAATTATCAGAGCAAAGTCAAGAAACAAATTAATCTCTTCAAGCCACATTCTTCCCAAATTCTGGATTTTCATCACTTCTGTGTTGCAGGTATCACTGCATTGATCCCATTTTCTTTATATTTAAATTATGTGTACTGCAGTCCTTAAATTACACTAAATTTTTTTAGAAAACTGTTTAGAATTGCTTTGTTGTGATTTTTTTTTAAATAAAATAAGTTAATTGAAAGTAATTTTTAAAATACTAACAAGTCAAATGATATTGAAACATCTTTTAAAAGATTAACAGATCTTTGAGAAATCAGTTAAAACACCTCTATCTTAACACACAAGGTCCTATCCAGAATCAGTCTTTTTTCTTTCCACTGATGGAATATAATAGCAGGGATGCCTGAATAATCTCCCTTTTTGATCTAACGATTTATATTGTGGAGGGATTTTTTTTATTACTCCTTTTATTAATTTCCTTTATTATCTGCATGTGTGAAAACCACTGAAGAAGTAGGGGAAAGAATACTGAAAATAGAACAAGATACAGCTCATTTTATAAAGTTATTTATTTTCTTTCCTTTGTATTCAAGCTTCATTATCTACAGGCAAATTGTTCAGGGGTAGTGGAAGATCAAATATACTGTGACATCGTCAGTATCATACTCTTGATTTTGGGATATGCTACCTCAGGGTATTTTGGAATATGGTTTTTCTTTCTCCATCTGCACTTCTGTCCCACATTCAGGTCCTGCAGTCTCTCAATATGTTTCTTGATAATTTTCTTCAGATAATGACAGTCTATTTCTCCATGTATATACAGTATTCCTTCTGAGTGGATCCTCATACATACCTAAAGTCTCTGAAGTCACATAAATTCAGTTTTCCTTCTGTCATGGGTCTTCTCTTAATAGACTTTAAAAGACATATTTTAAACTAAGTCCAAAATGTGCCCAGTAGCTCTAAGACTTAATAAGAGCAGTGTAAAGTAAGTAAAGTCCTAAGGATTGATTAGGACAAATATTGTCTGGTACTTACATTTAAATAAATCATTCGGAGTTACCTTACATGGTTTATATCTTTTCAATTCTACTGTTTTGGATTATTAATAGTTTTAGGATATTTCTAGGGTACTTACAAGGTTAATATCTTAGCAATTTAAAGTTCATACCAAGCTAGATAATGTACTTAATGGCAGCAAAGCTTCAAACAAATTTCTTGCAACATTAGCTGCATTTAAAAGTATAATCTTATGCTGCTTCCTCTTGTTCAGCAACATTTCAGAATAATTGCAGAGAGCATGTATTTACAGTGGAGAAAATAACATACACTATTAACACTGCTTATGATGCTTATCGTTATTTAGATGCAAAGTCTGAAAAAATATTGACAAAACTCATGTTCCAAATATATCCTCATTAAATAGGAGGCATCTGGGCTTGTGGAACCCATCAGCACATGCTTATTTAAAAAAAAAAAATACTTGGAGAAATAGATTCAAGTTTAGTCAGTGTTCTTAAAGATTATATCCAATATTTTTTAAAAGGACAATTCATCTAGGGCACTGTCTACTGCATTTATTTGAAAAGAGTCCTAGTGAATTCAGTGAGAATTGACTGAAACTGGCTGAGGTTTTTGTCTTTGCTTTTGGTTTTCTTTGGTGATTTGTTGCTTGGTTTATTTATTTGTTTATTTATTTAAATAAGAGCTGAGCATTCAGATTCCCATTTAAGTTCTATCAAGCCTGGTGCCTGAACATGACAGTTGATAGCTAGTTCTCATCACCCACCCTAGGAGAGTTGCACTGTTAACATTGAGAACATTGGTGTGTCCTCCATCCACTCTTTAGAAAACCTTAATCAAAAGATTACTCTTTAAAGGCAGCTAATGTTGCAGGAAATCTCATTGGAGCTCTGCTCTCCTTAAGTACATTATCTAGCTGGAGTACAAATTTAAAAGGTTAAGATGTTAACCTTGGCTTTACACTACAGAGACTGTTCTACAAATACTGATAGTGTAATACTGAGTTTTCTTGAAACAAGGAGGGGATGAAGCAAGCAACTTTTGGACTTAAAAGTAGTAGTAGTACTTTAAAGTGTATCTTTTCTGAAAAACAAGCATGGCTTAAGCTTGCCCTTTGAATAATCCTAACATATTTGTACCATGATGGTTTGGGGAGCACATAAAATGCTTATAACTATCTGACATAGGTGTATATTGTGTATGTGCCTAATTATTTACTTTTGTGTTTAGTAATGGCCAAATAAGTCTTAAGTGCTGTCCTGAATCATGGCCTAAGTGCATAACTTCAGCAATCTACTTTTGCCCAGTCATCATATGCAGATTGTGAGGACATGACACATGTAACTAGTACATAATGAGCATTATTAAAACTTCTAAAGGGCTCTCTGTGTATAACGTATTCAGGACTGACTGCTGGATTTGGTGTTTTGTGTCTGGGGCTTTCAGTCTATTTCGAGTGAAAATATGTAATTCCAGGCCACTCTTCCAATACATCACAGTCATTTTCTGCACTTTAGTTGTTTTTCTCTCCATTTTTCCCACAAAATAAAACATCATTACAGCAGGTTTAAAGTGCACTTTAGTGCCTGCAATCTTCCCATGCTATTCTTTAATATTTCATCATTAAATAGCAAAATAACCTGATATGATCCTAATTTAGTGCCAATTACACTGCATTGATCAAAGTGACCTTTTCATACTGGAGCACAAAAATCAATCCCGCTGCACAACAAATGTCAGGGGGATGAGAGCAACATATAATCTGTGACAATCAAAACATTACTTACAAATGAAATCACCAATGACCTGCATGCCAAGGCAATTTCTGCATAATGTGCACTGGTTTTATTCGCAGCTTTTGTTGGGATTTTTTTGTCTTGTTTTGTTCCCCACTGTCTGCTGCCAGACATAGTTGTGCTATTTCACAGTTTCACTGACAGCACTGAAAATGGTTGAAGCTCTATGACTGATACAAAAATAATCACACAATGTGGCTATAACCCTGAATGCATCTTTGATTTTCAGTAAAGTGTGATTTTTCTGGAGACCCCACATCAAGACTGTCTTCTGACAATGTTCCTGTGATGAATTTGGTGATACTTCAAGATGCAGCCAAATTGACTAGGTCAGCCATAGGTGGGGGAGTCACAACCAACCACACAGGAATCCTTACAGTTCTGCCTTCAGCCAGTGATCCACAAGCCAGAGGTTGACGTAGATATCAGACCTGCAAAGTTAATGACAGCGTTGCAGTGACATTAATGATATTTGTACTTCACCCAGTATGTCTATCTCAGTTTTAGGATCCAAATGGGGAGGCATTTGGCTGCATAAGCAGAATCATCTACCAGCTGCAGCTAGAAGCCACCTGACCTATCTATATCTGTAATTCAAAAGAGAAAATTGATTTTAGATCAATTTTCAGAGTAGGTTTTTTCAAACATATAATAAAAGTATCTAAACTTGCTTTGTCTTTTGTCCATAATTAATCAGGGATGACCCCTCCAGTGAAAAAAATTCTTTACTCACAACAAAGACAATTTAAATTGATTTGTTAATCTACAACTGATGAATCAAAGCTAGAAAACCATGTAGTTTAAACCATGTTGTTAAAATCTGCACTTTTCAGCTATTCCACTGGTGTGAGCATGTCACAACCCCAGAAGATCTGAAGCTGTGTTTAAACTATATCCATTTCAAGCATGTAGACTGTCGAGGTTTTCAGGTCTTTAAGCATGTAGACTTGAGCATGTAAACTACTGAGGTCTTCTTCAAACATTCAGTTCTAAAGGAACAGCTGGGACTCTGAAAGATTAAAATCCATCTCCTTCAGTACCCAGGTAAAAGATTCAGGATTTGGGGAGCTGAGATCTGCCAGTGGCAGCTTGTCAGCTCTTGGCTGAGGAATTTAAGCTCTTTGTGTATTGGTTGCTTTCCTGAAACTAAATGTGGCATTTATACTTCACTCTTGGTTTTTAAATTTTTTTTAGTTTTTTTTTAGTTCTAAGCTGGATTCTCCTAGATGATATGTAATGAGCAGGGCCTGTTTTTTAAATAGCTGTGTCATGGTCTCATTCAAGATAAGAAGTGGGATCTTGAAATGCATGCAGTTAAATTCTTTGAAAATATTTCATTCTATTTTGCAAATGTGTTTGGTAAAGGATTAAGTCCAAAGAACTGAGGTAATTCTCAAGGGTTGAGTCTTTTGTTTGTTTGTTTTGTTTGTTTTGTTTTGTTTTGTTCTGTAGTCTCTTCTCTAGAGAGAAAATGTTCTGATTGAAATAATTTATCCATAAGAAAAATCTCCAAGGCCTGGATATTTTCCCTGCTCATGCAAACTAATCTGCTAATCAACCAAGAATGAGAGAGCATGGGAAAACCTAGCTCTTAATATCAGTCTCAAAAGTGCTTGTTCTTCCAGATGCTTTAACTTCAGATCCAAAATAGACCAAAAAAAGTAATAATTAGGGAGAGAGATTCTCAGGGTTTTATCATCCCTATTACTGTTCTGGGGGTCACAAAACATTTCCTTTTATAGCACTTTACTGATAATGAGACTGTACAATCTCAGATAGGAATATCTAAAAACAGGAAGCTAGCTACCCTTTCTACCTCAGAGATGAATGAATGAAACCTTTGGTGCAGCACTTGAGATCCTTGAGGGCCTCTGCATCAAGGTTAAAGAGCCTTTTTGCATCCTAAAGAAAAAAACTATAATCTTGGGGATTTCATATGGATTTTCTATTTTTTTCTTGCTTTCAGTAGTTTTTGCCTGAGATACAGCACGTGTTTCACTCACCAAGATGATTAAACCTCAGTTCTTTCTCATGGCCATATAACAAGAATATCTCTCTTCCTAAAAAGTCCATTAGCAAACATGATTTATGACTGACACTTCCACATCTCTTGTATGTAACTCTGGTAAGAACAAAATAATATTCAAGACCTGGTTATGAACCAAATCCAATTCATTTCATGCCGATGCAGAATTAGTTTCAGACTAATGTAAAGGAACAGTAAGGGCAGACCGTTAAGGTGACTCCTTTATTTTTAACATGCTCTTCAGTGCAATTTGCAGCTTAACAGCCTCACTATAAATGATGTGATTAAGTTTTATATATTTCTGTATATTTGATGTATTTACCCAAATGCAGCTGTCATTTTGTATACTGTTTAGAACTAAATCAATTGTTTGGAGCAATCACAGCTTCCAAAGACAGATTTTTTTTCAGTGTTAAGCTGCAATACAAACATGAACTAACAAAATAAGGATAAATATATAGATCTGGACAAAGCCATTTTTTTTCCATCAAAATGGGAGATTGTAAAATTTATTCACCATTAAAGAATCAGTTGAACAGATCCATTAATTGATCAGTTCTGGCAGACATGGACAATGCAATAGTTTGCATCACCATATCCAAAATATCAGCTCAAAATAGCTGCCCCAAATCAACTTCTAGTACATCCAGCTCATCCTTTAAAATGTTGCTGCATCCTTTCAGCATTTTACCTTGAGGCATGAGTGCAAATGGGAATAATTGATCTGTTGTAACGTGTTTTGGCTGATTCCAGCATTTTAATAATTTTTGATTTGTTACATTTTTTAAAATTTTGTTCCTTTTTAATGGACCATATAGGGCTCAGTATAAAGTACATGGTGTTTATTGAATAAAAGAATATTATATTTATAAATCTTAATTTATGGCCTAAAATATAGGCAGTAGATGTCTCAAGTATAAAGAACCTTTCATTTCACATAGGAATTGAAGGAAAAATGCCAAAATAAGAAGGAAAAGTTTAGGACTGACCTATCAATACCCATAAATATACCTTATCCTGAGGCCTAGGTTCTTCTTCAACATGTTGTCCCATGTGTGCAACATGATTGCTCATCACTAAATGCAGGGCAAGCTGAATTTATGCAATAGTTTAGGGCTAACTCTGAAGCCAGAGCTAAAAAGAAAAAATGCATGAAATAATAAATCTTTAAATAAGAAGAAGCCAATAAATGACATTCAATTAATTTTTTTTTATATATTAAATGAACATACATGACTGTTATAGTTTAATGTATTATGTAACCTACTTAAACATTCAAGTGATCTTTGAAATATTTAAGTCATAGACTACCAGGGCTGCATTCCACTTTCTTGGGCAAGACATTACTACTGGGCTGTGTAATGCTATCTCAAAAGCTTTTATGTTTTAGCATAAGAGGTACTTAGAATTATTAAGTTTCTATTGATTCTGAATGCCACAATTTCTATGAACATCTGATTTCTTTCTTATCTGTATTCTTTTAGATCTATATGTCCAAATTGCATTCAGAAATGCAATCCTCAGACACCAGAGAAAACTAATCATTTGTCTACTCCAGTTATAAATCATACCTTATTAGAGAAAATCAAATTTTCTGTGATCCCAGAACAGAAAATTATGAACTTAATTATTTACAAATTGCACAGGAGATAATATCCAATAATCCATTAAGCACATCTTAATCAATATCTATCACTGTAATGTAAAGCACATTGATAAGGATATGCAGATTGCTGATTAAGACTACAGCTATAGTGGTACCCTATACAAATTTCAAATAATTGAAATTAATAGATTGCTAATGTATCAAGCAACTAATTTTATTCAAGCTCAAGAGTGAGGTATTTTGCATGCTTAAGAATCTGAGTCAAAATGTATTAACACCTGCAAGCTTTAAAATACAACAAAGTAGTGTCTCATATGTAATGGGAGAAACTAACTTCACATGAGAAAGTGTGTAGAAGCTTACAGTTAACATGGCACAGTCCAAATATTGTGTGCTTAAGTGGAAAGATTCTTACCAACTTCACTGGGCTTTATGGAAGACCTTTGCAGTCTGGTCTCTCCTAAAAAAAACCCCAAACCACACAAATAATATTTTAAAAATAAAGGATAGCTTTCACAGGAAATTAATAGGACCTGCCACACTTATACTTTGCTTAAAGCTTGTCTTGGAATGAGTTTTCTGCCTGCCTATTTATGCACTAGAAAATCCTAACTGACCTGGAGCAGATTAAGTGATTATAGTGTGCGATTCAACAAATTCCAGAAACACGTTTCAAGTCCCTGAGTCACTCGCATGCAGTTCAACTGTTTATGCACTGTGAAAAATGGCTGTATGACAAGCATGCAGAAGGAAACTATTCTTATCAAGGCAGTAAGTTTTGTGTGGCTTCTGCTAAACTGGCCTTCCAACCTTCTATCTCAGCATATGTTCTAAATAGTTCCTTAAGTTCCTAATGAGCTACAAGTAAATCAGGAAGGGAAGTAAATCTTTGCACACTTTCTACGTAGCCATTTTTTTCAAGCTCAAAGATTATTCCTTTTTATGAGAGACCACTTGTACTAGTAAATTAGTGTCCCTGAGAACAGGTAACCACACTTTGGTAAATGTAAAGGAAATGTTAATTACATGAAATAATTTCCACTTTGCAAGACAAAGGGATGGTACTTGAAACCTCTCCTTTTCTGTCATACAAAGTCTTCTTCCAGTCTGAACAGAGCAAGCAATTCTAGGAGTTCCATTTGTTTAAGAAAATAGGTCTAAATTGATTAAACTAATCATTTTATTCTAACTGCTCTTTTTAAAGACAACTGCTGATTGCATGCCCCTTTTGTAGCTGTAGCTGAGCCTGAGATGGTACAAAATAACCATCTTGCCAGTTGTCACAACTATTTGCTCATTCTTTAATTAAACATAATATATAAAACCGTATAATTTACATCTAATTGGGAAACATCTTCTTCAGTCAGAAGGCAGCATAGTCTGGTGGTGTAAGCAGAAGCTTGGGTGTCAACAGGTCTGAGCTACTGTCCAGCTTGAGAATCACAGCTGGCCTGGCAAAGATTTCTTAATCTTCAAGTTTAAAAATCCCATTCATTTATGAAGGATAATTTCAGTTAACCATTGACTTCATGAGTGTGTTGTGAGAGTTGGTAAAGGTCTGTATATTGCAGGTGGTAAAATAGAATAAAAATTTAGCAGTGACTTGCAGGAGCCATAGACTGTGATAGCAGCAAGACTGTGATTACATAAAGCAAAATAAGGACTGTAACTGCAGGTTTGTCTTAAAGAAAAAGCCACCAAACAGGACAAACCCCTTTCAAAGTCATGTTCTGGCTTGCAGAGTTTAATGTTGAGGAGGTGAATTGTAAATATAATTATCAAACTCCATGAAATAACAGGAGTGGGTTTATTCAAGGGGAGATCTGGAGCCAGCCAAGCATCATAATAACACTTGGTGAAAGAGAGACATGGGATTGAAGAAGTCCTCTCCACACAGGGTGAACACAAAGGAAAGCAGCTTTGTGGAGAAGGGCCTGGGGATCCTGGTGGCCAACAAGCTGTCCATGAGCCAGCAGTGCCTGGTGGCCAAGAAGGCCAATGGTGTTCTGGGGTGCATTAGGAAGAGCATTGCCAGCAGGTCAAGGAGCTGATCCTGCCCCTCTATTCAACCCTGGTGAGGCACATCTGGAGTGCTGTGTCCACTTATGGGCTCCCCAGGACAAGAGTGACACAGGGCTGCTGGAATGGGTCCAGTGGTGGGAAATAAACGAACTGGGGCATCTCTCATGAGGACAGGCTGAGGGAGTTGAGCCTGTTCAGCCTCAAGAAGAGGTGACTGCGAGGGGATCTTATCAGTATTTACCAGTATCTGAAGGGAGGGTACCAAGAGGATGGAGCCAGGCTCTCCTCAGAGGTGCCAAGCAGTAGGATAAGAGGTAATGGGCAGAAACCTGCACAGGAAGTTCCACCTATGAGGAAGATCTTTGTTGGAAGTTGGCATATATGTCATTTAGTTCAACTCCAAAACTAAGCATTTTACCAAGGCAATAGCTTCTGCATTTTGCAGGAGAAATCAGATGTTAACAAAACATCATTTAATGTAACAGGCTGATTATTTAAAAGATATTCAGTATACATTCAAAACTTTATATTATTTTAAAATCTCACACTGTTCTTTAAAGTATCTCTTTTTTTCCTCAGAAATACACAAAAGGAGGAACCTTTAGAAGCAAAGGAGCAATCTGTTATTATTCATTATCTGGTATACCTATTATCAGCAGTGCACTTAACTGAACAGGCCGGCATCCATAGTGCAGTCTAAGTTAATCTCTTGCTTTTCTGATTGAGAGCTCTTTTTCTCAAACAAAGGAATAAGCATTAAGGTAAAATATGCCCAAAGGTCCTTTTATTGCATACAAAAATTAACCAGGACCATTTCCCCACACTTGGGAATACATATGCTGTTAAATTTAAGACATTGAAAATGACTGCTTGTGTACTGACAGGAAAGTGGCACCTGTATTTTGGGGATAATGTCTTTCTCATCATTAGACTAAAGCTTTATCAGCCATGAAATTTTCAGGTTTTTTTTCCTTTTTTGGCACAACATGCATCATGTTTTTTTTTCTTCGTCTCCAAATATGCTCCTTCCTGGGAAATTTTCTGCAGCCAAAGAGAATTTGTCACAATCTGGTAAAGTTACACAGGAAACCTCTTTTATGCACAAGTGCTTTATGAGCTACACCATTCACAGATATCCACAGGGAATTCAGAAGTGCCATAGAAACAGAATCTTCATACACCATGCCCTGCCTACACTGAAAATTAAACATTACATGAGGCATATATAAAGTTAGGCAATAAAGTTAGGCAATTAGCAGACCTTTACACCCTGCAGCTTGATCCTGTGTTATCCTCCATACCATAGTTTGAATCAATATCATTACTAATTTAACTGTGTGGGTCCATATTGCACACATTCAAGCCCCAATCCACTTGAAGTTGCCAAAATTGTGTCTAGTAAAAGTTGCATATTGCCAGACCAGCACACCATTCTCCTTTGATCATGTCACCAGGATTTGGACCCCTGTGCAAGCAGAAGCTGGACATTTTCTTAGGGCCATGTTCTGATGCTGAAGGAACAGAACTGAACAGAAGACAGAATATGAATTAACCAATGATATCATTATTGCACAAAACCCTCATTTTGTCCTTTTGCTCCACTCCTCTAATCTTACTGCAGATAGCTATGGATTAAAGCTGGAGAACACAGGAATGCTGGTACACCCAAACATTAGCATTCACAAAGAGATATATAATACACAATAGACTGAAACAATAACCTGAACTGAATCAGAAAGACAATAAGGACAAATACTCTTATTCACATTATGACCATCAGGAGATGAAGTGACAGTTTTTGCTCAGTTCATTAAGAAGCACTCATCACATCTCACCCTAGATCTCAGGATGTTCCCTTTCCAACTCATACCTTGGGATCAACTGATTCCTTCCAAGAAGTCCTCAAAAAATATCTGTCACCAAAAACCACTGTGCAATGGATGGTCCAAAAGCAGCACAAGCTGTTGGATGCTATGTTACTCATTACATTTGGGCACCTTTTGGGGACACCTTTTTGTATTTCCCAGCAGTGAGAACCATCATACAAGGCTGGGGAGAGAGGAGCCATGTTCAGCTCAGGCTACATCCACATTTGTTCAGCCTCCTTGCAGCATGGCAATTCAGGCAACCATGCAAGCCGGAGGTTACTTTTGCTGTCTTCTGAATCTCCAAATACCTTCCTCATATAAAAATAACAGATTTCAGGTTCTGTTTTAATTGAGTGACTCTTCAGGTTTGCGTTCCATTTTCTCCAGTTTTCCTCTTTGGCTATGAGTAAGAGACAGTCACTCTTCATAAAATTTGCAAGCAAAAGTTCCTTCTTATTTACAGATTTCTAAAGTAAAAAATTTGAGAAACAAGTCAAACATTATTAAACTCTTGCTTTAAAAAAAAAATCCATTGATTATTTGTTTTAATGCCAGCACAAGTTTTATATTAAGCCTACCTTTCATTTATGGGAAAAATATTTTTTTCCCTGATGTTTAATACATACATTATTAGACTTGGCTATGCATTTATTGATTAAATTGATCCATCATATTCAGGTCTTTTAATTAACTTATGAATTCTTACATCTCTTGGTTCAAAACAGATTCACAATTTTTGAATGGAAATTCTGGTGAAAATACACCTTTATTAACACAGAGCAATCAACAGAAAGAGCAGAAAGAGCTCTTGAGTTTCACCTGGAAAACCTGGCTCCAAGTCAAGCTTTGCAGAAGTCAGACAAGAAACCTGAATTTTATGCAAGTTTCCAAAGCCCCATCCCCAAGGAATAAGCAAATTTCTTTCTCTCTTCTGAAAATACTTGACCTCAGACAATTTTGAAATTCAGAAAAAACTAGATATGTCTTGAGCATTTATTATATCCTTGTAAAAGCAACACATGAAACCTCCAGAACAGTGAAACATCAGAAACCTCTAAGTGTTTGATTAGATATGCTGAGGTTAATAGACAACTAATATCTTCCTCAAAACAGTATGAAATTCATTAGTGAAATTTCCATTCTTTCTGGCTTGTTCCTAGAAATAAAAATAGAATTAATAACTACTATGATGATGGAGAATAGAAAACCTGAATGCAGTGTCACAGAACACATGCAATATAGTGATGATTTTGCATTAATGTTTACATTTTGGAGTATGGAAATCATTGGGAAAGTTTACACTATATTGCTGTTGTCTTGGAGCCTAAAGCATTCCATAAAATTGTTCTGAAGATCTTAGTATTGCAAAACATGCAAAGTATGGAAATAAAAATATATTAATAAAAAAATCTACATTTTCTCAACTGTGCAAATTAGGTTTCAGCCTGGTTAGTGAAAAAAAAAAAAAAGTGGAAAGTGTAAGAAATGTTATTCAAATATTTCAGTGAGTCAGAATAGGTGTGACTGAATTAATTAAATACATTTTTATGACTATATCCTATGTGAGTAATATACTCCATCATTATCAGTCTCTGGTTTCAGGTGAGTCAGTGGGATAATACATGTTGATGCCTAATATGCCACAGATTCACTGATCCATTAAAATTAGAGTATTACATTCTTAAAAATAATCTTTTGAATGTGGGCCAAACCCAGGACATGACTTAAACAGAAGCATAACATAGTTTGGAGAAGACAAACTCACCCTAGTGTGAAAATGTCTCTCCAGCCTATCTGTTGAAATTAAGTGCTGGTGGTCACCAGACAGCATACATTTCCCTTAGACAGAAAAGCCCAAGATTTAGCGTGGCAGTAAGCCCAAGTGCAGCAACCTGAGCCGAGTAACAAGGGAAGATATATTGAGAATGAAGCACAGCAGAGAGCAAATCTGGAGCTGCTTCCACTGACTTTACAAGCTGTAGGGAAAGCCTTGTGCCCTCGTGCCCATCCCGAGGGCAGGTGACTGTCCCTGTCCCTGTCCCTGCCCATCCTCCCCTGGCTGCACACCTGCTGCCTATGTTGGCCAGGTCCAGCTGACATGCCTGCTGCCTGCAGGGCAGCCGGGATCAGGGAATTAGTTCTGCTTGCCTCGGGAGGCCAGCCCAGCCGCCACGGCTTCTATTCAAACCCCCCTCCACCACTCAAGCTCAACTGGAACCATTTAGTACCCGCATTGTTCTGTGGTTTTTATTTGTTTCCTTCCACTCAAGCACATGTTAGCAAAGGCGACCCCCCAGCAATCTTTTTCTTTTTCCCCCTTTTCACATGACTAAGCGATTATCTTCTTCCTAATCAAAGAGACAGATGAAAAGAGTTTATTAATAAAAGTTCCCCTTCAGGAAGATTGGAAATGAATGATTAGTAAAATACACCCAATTTTACTTATAGACCCCCCTCATAGACAGGCATCTGTGAAGGGTAGAGATGCCAGAATAGTGGTGGGGACTCAGGCATCTGGAAGCTGTTTGCGATATGGATTAGAAGTCAGGCTGCACATAGATACTGCCTCTAGTCACAAAAGCTTGCTCTGTGGAGGGGGAAAAAATATGCTGCTTGTTTACAGTGCTACTTTTTCCCTTTGCTTGTTATCTGTTTTATTTCTTCCCTCTCTCCTCTCTCCCATTGCACACCATTCGTGTGTAATTATGTCCGCAGCGATTCGGCAGCTGGTGTGGCCTGTTAACCATACCCACCACACCACCTAAGAACAGGGGAGAGGGGACAGGAGCTGGGCAAACAACACAGCATTGTGCTTGGGGCTGGGGCATTATCTGCTCCCTGTTGCCAGGGACCATTGATCAAAATGGGAAAACAACTCCTGCACTGGGAAGAACAGACTGAAGACAGTCGTGCCTTCAGCTTGCAGTGTATCCACAGCATATTTAAAACAGTGGTAAATCACGGACACAAAAACTCCAAGGGGCTCTAATAAAGAGCTGAATATTTAAACAAGTTTGGAAAGAGTGGTATTTTCCAGACAGATCTAGTTTTGCCAGCGTTGAGTCTGAGATTGTAGCCGTATGTACAAGCATTAAGTCAGGCCATCATAAAAAATCATATGAAACCTAAGAATCGTTCTAGAGAATATCATGCTTGTCTTATGAAATAAATATTAAATACACTCAAAGATGTTACTTTTAACTCTCTCTAGCAATAGGCTTTTTTGATGCTTTCGACTCATTAAGTTAAAATTTTAGTCTCAAAACCAAATAAGTAAAGTACAAGATAAGGCTACCTAATCCTACATGTGTACATTAGAACTCAAATTAAGAAAGTAACCCACCTGAGAGTGAGGGGGCTTGGGATCAGGGCTTTAGGCCATCTATATATCCAGTTTTCCTCCACGCAGAAGGAAAAATCCAAGCCCTAAACTACTTCCAAATACGTCTAAGAAAATTTTAAAAAATAAAATTATTATTTTAAACTGGGTTGCTTTCAAATCCAGATTCTCATGCTGTGTTTCAAAGAAGATAAAATGTTCCCCCTCTTACGTCTTATTTGGAAGAATTGCATTGTGAAGCAAGGGCATTTCTTTAACTCTTCTTTTAAACAGAAATAAAATTAAGAATTAAGCTGCATTTCAAATTCAACATTTTCCTAGGAGATTCTCTAAAAATGTGCATGTAAGAGTTGAAGGAAAATACATATGAGGAAAACAGGTTTTTGTACAAGCATTTTTCTGAATTTATCATCATTATTATTTGAGAAAGCAGAAAGGAAAAATATTTTGAAGGTTGCTACAAAATAATTCAAATCTCCATATAATTATATTTACAGCAGCATCATGATAGGGCTATACTACAGCTAATGCAGTAAATAAAGCAGGCTATTGCAGTAAATCCAAAATTATTAGATTTAAACTCATGACAATGGATATTCATTTTAGACCGACTGGATTGTATTAGATATATGTTTTAAGCTTCTTAAATACTTATATTAGAGGTATGGGGAATCTCTTCTTTTAGAGGAAGGACTCTAGAAAAAAAAGCATACCTTGTAAACAACATTCTTAATGCCATTTATGCCATTTTACAGGAAACAAAATATTAAAAAATATAGACATTTTTTTCCACAGAACAAAAGGATGAACACGACCAGTGTTATACAGGTTTCCTTATGATGGATTTAAGATGATCCCATGACATACAAGTAGAGGGGATTTCACTGGTCACTCCTCATCAGTGCCAGCAAAGTTTTAAATAACACCCCGCTATCACACATTCCATATCTGTTAATATTTAGAGAATTCTTTATATAATATTAGTAGGCTTGTTTGTATCAGAGTTCCATGACTGTAACAATTTACCTACACAAGTCTTCTTAAACCAGAAAATTACAGCATGTATAAAGCATGCTTAAAACCAAATGTTTTTCTATCTACATAAATCATCTATAACAGACTCAGTACACTATGCAGGATCTTTCCAGAGGCAGACATCACGTAAACCATTTCTTAAAACAAAGTAGCTACTCTCTTCCTTTATCTTCTTGCAAGTGATGTAAAGTTAAACCCCTCCTTTAACTGGAAAAAAAGGTGTAGTGCCCAACTAGAGCCACACTTTCAAATTGCTACCAGTGTGGAAAGCTTCCCAGTTAAAGGAAAAAAGAAAACATTGTCTCCACAGGTCATCGTTGCTCAGGTTCCCATGAGGAAGTCCTGGGGGAAGGGACAATAGCCTGAGGTTTGTGGTGGTGCTTTTTGGTGCTGTTAGCTTTATGTTTCTGTTTCAGGCAGGGTACAGGTCAAATAATGACAGTTTTGCAAAACATAAGATATCATAACAATATTCATAATTGTTCAGGCATCTCTGGAATCTCACCTTCCCTATGGTTTTTCTGCATTCAATGCCTTCACCAAGGGAATTTCCATGAACACCTTATATAAAAGAGCAATTTGCAGCTAGGAAGCCAGGCCTTTTTTTCCTGAAGAAGAATTGTATCTATGAAAGAAAAAAGTGCAATGGTTCAAAATATTGAAGACAATATTTACTTTCACATCAAAAATATGTTTAGGCTTTGTCTTTTTAGGCTTTTTACAAATGATATAGAAGCCTTATAAGATGAGAGAATATTTTTAATGGAACAGCCACTTCACAGTTCTTGTGTTTCTTAAGCCATATTGCCTTACCTTTTCAGAACGCTACCAATAAAATAATTTTTAGAAGTGATTTGTTTTACAGCTGAAAACATTATTCCTTGGAGCCATCTAGCTAAGGCATTACCAGAAAATGGAATATAATATCCCAATTTTACTATTTCTTTAAATAGAAGTTCTATATTCAGTATGCATCATGGCTTGGATAGGAAAAAAATCTTTTTTTGACATTTTCTGTTGTCTTTAATTCCTTGTTGCCTGGTTTAGACATACTACATAAATTTGGACACATGCAGCTGCACACACTTGTTTAGAGATTCAGACTTAAATACATGATTGCCATATAGCCATATGCAAAACATTCATATATTTTTGACATGCTCCCAAGCAGTTGATTTTGTGTATTTATGTAGGAGATGGAGCATTTGTTTGCATTTTCCTTTCCATTAAACAAAGGCTCTATGATTTTGTCAAACTGCTGTTAAAGGATAGCATGTAAATACGACTTAAAATTGCACAAGCAAATGACCATATGCAATTCTGATTTTCTAGTAATAGACATAGAATTAACATGCCTCATTAAATACCTATATTTTATAGCAAAAAAAAAAAAAAAGTTTAAAAAGCATGTACAGCCCCTGCTTTTTATGTCTTACCACAATATCTTTCATATTTCCACAAAACTAAAAAAACTTTTTGCTTTCCTTATGAGATAGAAATGTTGTATGTCTGATAACATTTTTAAATCAAAGTCCCAAGCAAAACCACATGGACTGGATGTGAGTGGTGTAAGTAGAGTTGAAACAGCTGAACAGGTGATGATACAGCCTGTTCCACCATCCAGAAAGATATTTAACTAAACAAATCACTAACCTCAATGATTACCAACACTGAAAAAAAAAAAGAGAGAGAGAGAAGGAAAAGAAAGAAGAGAAAAAGAGAGAAAAAGAGAAGAAAGAGAAAAAGAGAGCGAAACAGAGAAAGGGAAAGAGCAAAAAAGAGAGAAAGAGAGAAAAAGAGAAAAAGAGAGAAAAAGAAAGAGAAAAAGAAAGAAAATAGAGAAATAGAAAGAGAAAAAAAGAAAGAGAAAAAAAGAGAAAAATAGAAAGAGGGAAAAGAGAGAGAAAGAGAAAAAGAGAGTAAGAGAGTGAGAAAAGGAGAGAAAGAAAGAGAAAGAGAGAAAAAGAGAGAGCAAAAACAAGAAAGGGAAAGAGACCTAACAAGAAAGAGAGAAAAAGAGAGAGAGAAAAAGAGAGCAAGAGAAAAAGAGACAAAATAGAGAAAGAGAAAAAGAGAAAGAGAGAAAAAGAGAGAAATATAAAGGGAAAAGAAAAAGAGAAAAAGAGAGAGAGAAAAAGAGAGAAAGAAAGAGAGTGAGAGAAAGTAAGAAAGAGAAAGAAAGAAAGAAAGAAAGAAAGAAAGAAAGAAAGAAAGAAAGAAAGAAAGAAAGAAAGAAAGAAAGAAAGAAAGAGAGAGAGATAAAGAATAAACCCAAAAGTGAAAAAGTTTCTGAAATTAGGTTTACTATCCAGACACAATGAGGTATTTATATGTATGTATGTAAGTGTATGATCCATGTCATGTCCCTACCTGTATCTATGTACCATATGGACAAATTTTATTTTTTCTATCTTGACACAGCTTTGTCTGGATCCTTGCAGTTCCTGTTCAAGTGGAGTATAAGTGAAGAACTTGAGAGGTACCTATTTCACTCTGGTGTGGTTGGCCTCCAACCTCCATTCTGATCCTCCCTTCTATAAGCAATGCTCTCATGATGATGTTTGTCCTCTTTCACGTGTGGATAAATCAGACTCTTCCAGAGGTGAAGAGGATCAGCATAAGTATTCTGAGGACAAAACTCTTTGACTGGTAGTTTATCTGTATTCTAATAACATATTTTTCAGCTGTGAGACCCAAAGAAGAGTTGGCCTTATTTCTCTTGAAATATCTAAATAAGATGAAACCTAAACTATTTCCTTAACATGTCCATTTCTAGATTTGAAAAATGAAAATAAAATCCATGCTATTTCCTTAAAAAGCCTTGTTAAAAAAAAAAAAAAAATATTAGTTATTATATAACATAATACTTGTCTGTTTTTAAGTGTGGTGATAAGGAGAGAAACCCATAGACCTTTGTTCTGCCCTCGTCCCATGGTTGTAAGAACCAAATTCCTTTTGCATTTTACCTGTTTATGTTGCCTTCATATTAGCCAGCATTGCCTTAGTGCTTTGCCATTTCAAGTGGAACTAAATCCATTTAATCTCTTTTTGCTACTTTCCCCTCCATATCCCCCACACACCAAAACTTATCCAAAACTTATTTCTTCAAAACTCTTGAATTAGCTAGAGTGACATTAATCTTTCAAGTGGGAAAAAATAAAGATATTTCTCTAGATTATTCTCCACTCCTTCAGCAGCTCAAGCCAGATGATTATTATGGTGTCTGTGTTCAGCTATCTGTATTTGTCTACATATATAATTTTTAACACTTTTACTTGTAATTTTAACTTTTAAATTTTGATAAACAGTTTAACCATTTCATAGACTCTAACAATTTTCTTACATTATTATATGTACTTTTGTGTAATCTAATTTTAAGACAAAATCAGCAAACAACAATGTGGTTTAGTTTTTCTGTGGTGTTTCTCCTAGCCAAAAATGCCAGATGAAAAGTCCAGTGAAAAGTGTCAAGGAAAAAAACAGATTACAGGGCTAAAACAAGTGCTTAATCTATTTCAGCTTAACCCAGTGGGCATCTTTTCACCCTTGTAAATGTGAATGCCTAGTGAGAATCTTCTTTTTCTGGTGAAGAAACAAGACCAGGTATTCATATAATTTATTAATTTTTGTCTAACATCCAGAGTTTATTCTCTGATTTTCTGTCATCTTAGATAATATATTCTTTCAAAATTAAAACATAGCAGGGTGTTTGAAGTTTTCAACCACTTCTCAAATGCAAGAGGTACAAAGACCAAATACAAATTATCTTCTTCCTATCACTAAAGTGCCCCACTGTAGAAGTGACATTTTGATTCTGCCAATTAAAATAAATAAAAGTTCATAATTTGCAAAGAAAGCTCATTGATAGATGAAGTGTCTCTGACTAGTTGTGGTGCTGGCAGGGTGGTATTTCATTATCCCACCAGATGCCTTGCACTCCTGTGCAGGGAGTCACAGAGAGGCAGGATCCACAGCAGCTCACCCCCTGCTGCCCTGCCCTGACTCCAGGCATCCTTTTCCTTGACCCCCTTGCCAGTGGCAGCTCTGCTTCCATCCCGTGCACCGGGTGGAGGGGCTGGCTGCTGTGATGGCGTGGTGTGGCTGGGCTGGGTGACAGCCCTCTCTCCACAGACAGCGCTGTCAGGGAATCACACACTTCCAGATGTACAGGCGAAATTAACTTCTGTTCGTCTGACATTTTCTGCAATCAATACTCACAGGGTCCTTGTCTCTGGGATCAAAATTCATAAATCAAAAGCAGAAAGCATGAAATAAGGTATTTGATAAATCCATTAACTGAAGTGGAAGTGTACTTCTGTCACACTGTTTAAAGACTACAGTAGTGCTGGCTAAAGGGGGAGAAATCTAGCAAACACATTAAGGGAAGTGCTGGCTTGTGTTTGTTTGAATATATAGCTCAATCTCACATGCTGAAGGCCTTTGTGCCTGGGCAGCAGACAAGTTGTTTTCCCTGGACTCCATACTGCTGCCTTCAAAATGCAGGAAACCAACAACTAGCCATTACCTGATGGACCACCCTCTCCTCCCACTCCAGAAAAATCCAAGTTAAAGACAAATCGGCATTGCATAACATAATGCCACTGCAAACCACTTTGGATTCACTAAAGTGACCTAAAGTGTGGGTCATTGTTCTTGGGGGCTAGAAGGAAGCCCAAGATACAGATAAGCACCAAGAAAACTTTGCTGCATCTTCAAGTGCAAACATCCAAGTGACTCTTAAAGCCCCAAGGACTACCTGTCAGTACAGTTTGGTCTAGGAATTTTTTTGAACACAGGGTCAAATCCACACCCTTTGTCATCTGATGTTGGTCTGTTCAAATGACTATAGCACTCCAGAAGCTAAAAACGCATCCCACAGTTTGCATAATTCTTCTTGAATTTCTTGAAATTTACTGCAGCAAATTTTTAAAGGTTTAAATTTTTTAAAATTTACTGTAGAAAGATATACCTGTATTTTTCAGCTATGATTCAAGACATAGAATTAGTTGCAGAGGTTTATAGTTGAGCACAAATAGCTTTATTTTAATATATATATATATACATATTTTTATATATTTATGTATATATTATTTCAATATATATGTATTTTTATGGCTACTTTTTAAAGAATATCGTAACTGTGTTTACTGTGATTGAAAACTGCTTGATATGGAAACTGCCTAATGGCCAAATCTTGTATCTATAATGTAATATAAAAGGTAGCAGTAGACAAATTGCTTTCATTAGTTCATTTCTTTATACCGCTCAAATATTATGACAATACACTTTCTTTCTTTGTAAAATGACATCAAAACACCTGCTTTTCTGTATAGCAAAATCATCTTCAACAAAAATTTCTTCTAAGTATAACTGCATGTTATCAGTGAAACTCCTATCTAACAGTTTCTGAATTCAGTAGAACATTATTTTCAGCACATCTCATTCTATATTTGGTCACTACCTATCAATGAATAGTTTGATTTTGCTTTTCTCTAATTGCAAGCTATCCAATAATTAGACGACGTTTTTTTTTCTATACAGATCTTTTGTCTTCTAAGCCTGTCAATAGCTGTGATTTTCTAAGAGTCTGAATGTACTCTAATAGACCTATGAGAATGACTTTTTTTGCTGTTATGTACATTCAATAAAGTTTTTCCCCATCAGTTAAAGAATTCTATTACTTCCTTTTCTGCTCTGAGTAATACAGCTCCCCTTGAGAAAAGTCGTGTTAACAGAATAGAAGTCTGCATTTACTTTTAGATAATAAAATTATTGGGCATGTCTGGCTTACCTGACTATTTATAGTTATAGCATCATCCTTATCATGGAACCATTCTGAAATTAAAAAGCTCTCAATATATTGAAATCTGATATTTACTACTCTACAAAAACATCTACATGTGGGGTTTTTTTCATCATTCAGGGAGTCTTAGCTGGAAATCTTTTGAGAAAAAAATTTGTAGGGTTTTGGTTGCAAGCAACATTTAACCCTATTTCTCTTTTCTTTTTTTTCATTTTTTTTCATAAGCCCTGTGAATCCTGACTGTGTCTTCTCATGAGAAGCTGGAGCAGCTGTTCATCAATTGTGGCTTCCCAAGCAATAAAATCCCCACTCCTTCACACAGTCAATCTGATTCTCGGTCTGCTGGCTGATAAGTGACCGGCAGGGTGAGTCCTTGGAAGCTGAAGAGGTAGAGAGTCTATCCACTGATGGAAAACCAGCCAGCCAAATGTCATTTTTGTCTTCCCCAAAACTGTCCTGTCAGAAATGTGTGGGTTTGGTTTCTGGTTTTCTTTTCCTTTCCTGAAGGAAATTTGTTTTCCATTCAGCTCTTTGCTTCATCTCTCTTCCTTACCAAAGAAGGAACCCAGTATTACTGAGAGCTTTTACTCAAACACATAATTCACTAAGTTCACCCACAGCAGGATACCAAGCAGATTACCTTGCTTAGGACAGTCAGTATAGATGAGAACTTATTGAAATTCTCAGATCTCAATGCATTAATTGTTCCACACCTCTCCAGAAGTGCAAGTATCTAATTAAAAATAGGGTAGAAAGGAGAAACCATTCATGTCATGTTCTTTTTCTGCTCTCCCTGCCACAAAGTTGACTTCTCAGTTTCCCAGTCAAACCAATCCGAGAAAAATTCCTTCTCTTTGCTTATATACCCCATTGACATATAAGACATTGAAGTCTAGGGAGCATGATGCTTCAGTGGATAGTTGATTCTCATAATATCTTTGTATCTGTATCTTTGCAGAGCCATTTGGGAAAGTATATGAAAAAATGCATTCAGAAGCAATCATGCTACCTAGCAAGCAGCTAAGAAGAGCATAGGTTTCAACACTTTTCAAGACATATGTAAAGATACAGTGTGGCTTTAATTTTGCCCATAATGGCATCTTTCCAGTGTTTTTTTAGTCCTCTGTGAAGTAGGGTGGTCTGTACAGTTTTAGACCATTTCTTGTAGAAAATGAGATGTGATTTCTGTTGATACTATCAAGTACAACATGATAATATTATTCAGGACTGGTATACTAAACTGAGAAACCTGTGTCTTGTGTGTCTGCTGCTAGAAATCAAGTAAGTCCATTGGTATCCACCCATATTTCTGAAAATCTTCTATTTCCCTTTTCTGCTTCTCCAAACATACTTTTCCAAGCAGCTTTATGCCTCCACAGGAGAGAGGATCAAAGTTTCTATTATAATTGCAGTCATGTTCTCTCAGCTTTCCTCCAATAGTCTAATCTTGATTACTGTACTCCCAGCAAAAGTAGATGAAGAGAACCAACACATATGAAAATTATGGTCTCTGAAAAGTGTTATACTTAACTGTGCCTTGCATCTTTCCCAAAATTTAAATGCAATGTGTTGGTTTTAACTTGGCAAGAAATATGAGAAGCAAAGAAAATAGTCTTTCATTTCTATTTCACTGGATGTAGCTGCCTAAAAACACATGAACAGGTCAATTTTTTCTTTGCTACACTTTTGCTTTCTGATGTGAGTCAAAAGAATAATGGTGAACCATTATTTCAGCAGCTGCAGTATTCCCTAGCCAAAGTGCAGGGGTTACATCAATTCTGAAATAGAGATATCTAGTCATTTAGGGCAAGACTGCTTTGTTTTCTTGTAAGTCATACTCCATTATGACTTTTGAATTGCCTAGGGTTCCACAAAACACATTAATTTAATATCTTAAGGCTATGCCAGTCACCTATATGCCCATGGTATAATAAAAAAGACAGCTTTCTTTTTTTTTTTTTTCCTTTACTAGAAATAGTTTTTCAGAAGTAAGGATGAAGAAAATAGTTGCCTTACTATTTTTCAACCAAAGCAGAGCTGCAAAGCTATGATACATATTTCTCTTGAAAAGGCTCTCTCCTTTGCCTTTGAAGGCAGAGGAATGCCAGGCAAGCTTTTGGAGTTATACTTTCCATTCTGTCCCAGCACACAGTTCTGTTACCAGTTTGCAATGCTTACAAGACACATCAGGAGTTGTGTTGTTTAATTGCCCTTTTTTGCACATACATTGTTCACAGTTCAAGTGAGAGAAACCATAAATTGGATGTAAATCCTAGTGATCAGGAAGGTGACATTCTAGTGCTTCTTGCCTCTTCCCCCTATCCCTAAGTGAATAGTTGGCAAGTTTGTTGGCTAACTATTAAGAGATTATAGCAATAAGGTGTTTTAGGCTAGGAACAAAGCAGATGGGCGTCCACTACATGGATGCAATAGTTGCAACCAGCTAAACCCGTCACCTCAGGCTCAAGAGGAAAGAAGGGAGGTTGATAAAGCATGAGAGCTATTTGCAAACATTTTAAAGTACTGTGGTTCCAGTCCCAAATTTGAATGGAAAGCTGTGAGAGAGCTATGTGAGAAGTTTAACAAGGATATCAAGTAGGAGAGGAGCCAGTCTTTATTTGTTAAACTGGAATTAAGCATAAATTGGTAATACCAGCCAGATTAAACCCTCTCACTAAAACTTTCTAGTTGTTTGCTAACTAACTCAAGCAGCCTTTTGCTAGTTGAAAACTTCACACTTTGCCACACACCAAACCAGCTGTAAGTGGACGTGAACATGATCTCAAAACAAAAAACCCAAAAAAACCAAAAGAACAAAAGAGCATATTTTAATGATTTTCAGTTCCCTAAACTGCAACTCAAATTTTATTCATGAAAAAAGAGGGAAGCAGCCCAATGCAGAAATAAGTGTTGGGTGCAAAGAGAGAAATTGTCAGGGCTTCTGCCAGTGGCAGCTAAAAGTCACAACAAAGCTTCTTTGTGATTAAAAATCCAAAATTAGAGGCTAGTCCTGCTCTCAACACTGATCCTGAGCCTTTCTTTAGAACTACATGTTGCTTTGTGATTGCTATGGAATCTTTGCTTCCAAGGGTGCTGCTTTCTCTCACCTGGTGACACACTGCAGGATGAGGCAGTTTCAAAATACAAAATCAAGCCCAGATCAAGTGCATCTAATCCTTATAAGGTCTTTACTGCATGCTAAATGATACGAAGATTTTGGAAATAAAGGGGAACAAAACTGCAAGAGCATAATTTAATTCACTTATTGATGCCTACAAGGTAAAGTGCACTTTTCTCACTATACTTATCTTGATAACTATATGCTAACTTAATTTCTCTTCCTTTAGGTAGTCTAATGTTTTAAAGGCTTTTTCCAATTGGTGACTGTATATTTATTTCAGCTGATACCCTATGAACCACCTGAGCACATTTAAATGCCATCTACCACATAACAAACACTGATTTCCTCCTAGGAGATGAGGGAGCTGCAGCAGTTACACTGTGTTATTGTACCACAGTGGCAGGCTGCCAATATGTTCATTCACATTTGTAAATTCTGTCTGTGCTGTAAAAGAATAACAATCATAGAACTGAATACTTTGGTGAAATCTCAAATGTTTATCCAAGGCGGTTGTATCATCTTCTTTGAAATTTCTGATGGAACATTCCTCTGTTACTCAAACAGTAACAAAATAGACACAAAATAAATAGCTGATTACACATTTACTTGTAATGGATCTTTTTTTCTATGTCAGGGAAAAAAATTACTGCTTATTAAAAAAAAAAAAAAACAACAAAAAAACCCTCAAAAAACCTAAATGTTGTGTGGTACTTGCATATTCTTGCATGTTTGGAGGACTGCTCTAAGTCATATCTTTTTCATGGGACCAGAGAATAAGTTCATCAAAATTGCAAATCTTCTTTTGAGCCAAGACCTATGAAGATTCTTTGAATAAAGTGACAACTTTCAGTTTCCTTGTAGACCTGCAACGATGCAATTGCCTAGAAAGGCTGCTATTGTTACAGCCACTGTGCAGATAATGAATGAGTGTGACACAAGATACCAGTGAAGTGGAAAACAAGGGATTGTTGGCACAGTCCCCATGTTCTCTTTACAGGACAATTAGAGACAGTCTACGTTGTCAAAACACTTTTCAAGATTTAGTCACAAGTTGGAGGCAATCTATCTGTGATTGCTATTGGCAAAAGGTGAACTTGATTTTCTAAAAGTGTGTGAGTATTTTAGCATAATTAGTTTGAAATAAGAAATGTTATCTGTATTTATTAGAATTTCATTACAAATAGAGATAACACATTAAATGCAAATAAATTTTCTATCTGTGTCATTTCAAAGTTTTTCTTGTCTGTACAGTTGAGTTTAGACAGATTCTGCAGATAATGGGCTGCTTGTAGTGGAAAAAAGGGACTACACACTTGGGCAGTGCTGTCTGGCTCTTGCTCCACCATATCTCAGCATATGGTGTGCTTGCCAACCCATAATCCATCACTTGCATTTCTCTTTTAAACAAGCTGAGGTGAAATATAGTAAGCAGTGTGCATGCAGTTCTGAAGCACAACTCATTTGCACAATAATCTCTTATTATTATGCACACAATTATATTAATTTTAATTGGTTTATACCTCCTCTAAGCAAGCCTAGAAAACCACATCCCTTGTTTAGACTCTTGCTTTTTTTTCTTTACTGTAAGGTCTGTGCTTTTAACACATGCTTCTTGTATAATAAACCTATTCCTAAGTCTGAGAATAATTTGTTTCTCTAAAAAACAGCTTTATTTATCAGTCAGGAGCTATCTCAGCATCTAAGAACCATGCTTCAGTTCTTAGTTTTTGGATTGTGGCTGCAAGGGTACTTTAAATCAGGATCTTTGGTTGGCAGCAGAGTGGATCATCTCAGTGGCAACTGGCAGGGACCTTTTCTAAGGCAGAGTCTCTGAAGCACAGCATGTGCACTGCCACTGCACCCACTTGCTTTCTGCAGGGTAAGCTTGCCACCATATGGAAACCACATGGATTACTTAGAGGAGGTCAGGCTAACGCTGATAGCATAACTAGATCTTCTGTCAGGATTGTAAGAAGTTTGATGGAAATGAAAGTACACAGTGCAACAGAAATGTGGCTCTTTGTCAACCCTCTTTTGTACTTTAATACCAGTCTGAGCCATCCATTCAAGGCTGAGGCCTGAATGGATATTAGCTAAGCATTTTTAAGTTAAGGACAATCAACTCTGATTACTGGTTTCAGTAAGTACAAATGTTGAAAGCATCAAATGTGGATACAACTTTGGTGTTTCACTTTCCATTTTCTTCCTTACCTTCACTAAATAGACAAATCAGACTCCAAATCTAGTGATATTACTTAAACAGCTCCATTTTATATAAAGAACTAACACCGGATTTACAGAGGGGTAATCTAGCTCTAACTTTCTCTAGAGTGCTCAATATTTCCCATACAAACAATTTAAGAAGTTATTTGGCACTTGAAATCCAAATATATTACTTGTAAGGGCATGACACGAGAATTGCAATCACAATTAATGGTATGTCAATACTTTTTAAAGAAAAATATTGATGTCCAATGGGTAATCAGGCACTTACTAGATACTATGATCATCTTTCAATGAATGCCATCCATCCAAGCTGGGCACTCAAATTACAACAAAGTTCTATAGATTAAAACATGAGAAAAAAAAAAGGGGAGTAGATCTGAACTAGAGCATACAGAATGGGCTAATTACTATATCTTGCAGATAACACCTTTAGGACATAGTTACATGATTAATAAAAATGGCAAAAATCTTATTGAGCTTTCAAATGAGTTGGAGTGAGGTGACAAGTGACCTATTCCTTTTTTTCTCCTCCTACTTTTCCCAAAGGGGAAAAAAAATTCAACTCAGTAGCCTTTTTTCCTCATTATATATCAACATGCAAAATTTAGTTATATCTTAATATATAGGATAAACATGTATTCACCTTCATCATTCTCCAGTATGATTTCAAAGACATTTTAGCTATGATATTTTCCCATAACATAAAGAATATAAATAATAAAGAATAGCATTTAATTGAATTCATCAAAATTGAGTTCTTTGATTTGGAACCAGAAATGAGCATCCTCTAAAAATACCAGAAACAGCCCTCAGCCACCAAGTACCATGCAGCTGCTCAATCATATGCTCATCTGTGGTGGGATGGCTGAGAGAATCAGAAAAAAACTAGAACCCAGAGGTTGAGATAAGAACAATTTTTAAGAAAAAATATTAATGGAGAAGGAGAAGGAGAAGGAGAAGGAGAAGGAGAAGGAGAAGGAGAAGGAGAAGGAGAAGGAGAAGGAGAAGGAGAAGGAGAAGGAGAAGGAGAAGGAGAAGGAGAAGGAGAAGGAGAAGGAGAAGGAGAAGGAGAAGGAGAAGGAGAAGGAGAAGGAGAAGGAGAAGGAGAAGGAGAAGGAGAAGGAGAAGGAGAAGGAGAAGGAGAAGGAGAAGGAGAAGGAGAAGGAGAAGGAGAAGGAGAAGGAGAAGGAGGAGAAGAAGGAGGAGAAGAAGGAGGAGAAGAAGGAGGAGAAGAAGGAGGAGAAGAAGGAGGAGAAGAAGGAGGAGAAGAAGGAGGAGAAGAAGGAGGAGAAGAAGGAGGAGAAGAAGAAGAACAAGAAGAACAATCGGAACAAGAACAAGAACAAGAACAAGAACAAGAACAAGAACAAGAACAAGAACAAGAACAAGAACAAGAACAAGAACAAGAAGATAATGAAAAGAGAAGAAGGAATAAAAGCCAAAAGAAACAACTGATACACAACACAACTGCTTCACTACCCACTGACAGGTCATCTTCCAGAAGCAATTAGCCCCTCACAGACAACTTGTCCTCCATTTATATGCTGGGCATGATGTTCAGAATATTTATGTGGTCCAGAATATCCCTTTGGCCAGTTCAGGTCAGCTTTCCTGGCCAAGCTTCCTCCCAGGTTCTTGTGCAGTTCATCCTTGGCAGGGCACAGAAACCTTTCCCAAATTTGCCAGTGATGTATGTGTATTTTTACCTCTAAAACTTTTAATTCAGTAGTATCAAACTGTTCCTCCCAAAAACCAACAAACACAGTCAGCAGGTCTTGCCAGCAGACAGACAATTAATAAAACAGTCTCTTCCATGTACCTGTGACAGAGGTAAAAAACACCAGGTATCCCCATACTTGATGCAGGCTACTGTGTGAGTCATGACACACAGGGCAAAATACTGGATTCCTGCAGTCCACTGTTTTTTGTTTGCTTTTTTCCTATTAATTCATGCACAGATATGTTTCAGTCCACGATGACTATCATATAATATATCATATTATATATATATATATATATATATATATATATTTATATAATATATCATATCATATAATTTTCCAAGAAATTGAGGAAATAGTATGATTATCAAGTTGAAGAGGAAAATAGGAGTTAGTGAAAAGCATGACTATAACATAGTTGGTGACAGCAATTTTTTTCTTTCAAACTAATGAAGATGGTGAAAAGGCTTCTGAAAAGTCCACCATTTCCATGGTTTTTTTAAGAATCAAACCTTGAATATAATTATTTTGATTATAAATTGCATCAAAAACACCAGATGACTACGACATGTTTTTCAGTTACATTTTTAAAAACAATTCTCATCTTGGTCTAAAGACATTTCGTGGAAAAAAAACCCCTCAAAATATCTTAAAAGGACAGAAGGAAAGGAAATATCCTGACAGTTTATTAATTTTTTTTTTCTCTCATCACTGAAAAAAACCCAAACAGATCCCTTTATTCCTTCCCTGAAAGATTTTTCATTAAAAAAGATTTTTGCCTGGAAGGGACAGGTAATGCTTCTTAATTTTAATATGTTAATTAATTGCCAGATTATAATTTCTATGAAATTGAATTTGAATTTCATATTAATATTTAATGAATTAACTAAGACTAATTTAATTGTAATGAACACCAACACATTTAATGATGATCGGTTGCTTATTTTTAAAAAATGCTTAATAAATATTCTAATTTTCTGAGGATTGCTGTTGACAATTTCATTTTATTTGTGTATCAGCTGAAAAAGCACCTTGAGGGATATTTCTCACCTCACCTCATTGACTGTGGCTGCTCTTAGGAGAGGCTGAAAAATTTTCTCTGTGTTTTTAAGCATGGTATGATTCTGAGTCTCGTCTTATTTTTAAAACTTGTCTAACCACCAAAATGAGTGATATTTTCCTAGATTTGAATTTTCGTGGAAGAAAAAAAAAAACCCTTTCCTGTGGAAAAGAAATAAACTAGAACTTTACTTCTTCTGGTGATGGAAGAAGAGAAAAGGGTATAGCAAGGCTAAAAAAGCAAACAATAAATCTGGGAAATAATTTCAGAAGCTAAAATCTTGTATGATCCAAATGCTGAGAGAGGAACTGTAGCTCTTCTGCATGCAACTTACCTTCTCTACACATTTTGCCATTGTTTTTTATCCCCAGCTTTCAGTTGAATCTGCAGCACTGACCATCACTACAGGCTTCTTTACATTATGTCACCACTTCTCAGAACAGCACTAGTCAATTCAATGCTCTAAATGCAGCAAAATGGAAAGGAAGAAAACTATAAAAAAATCAAACAGATCTCAGCTGCAAGCTAAGCAGGCTGGGATAAAAGATCACTCTTCTAGCAAAAGCAACAAGCTGTAGGGACAAATCTTGCTAGGAGCACCCAATGCTATTGAATCTGTGTGTTCATAATCTCACTGACTGAAGGGTTTACTCTTTTTAGAGGGCAATGCAGGATCTCTTTTCAGTCCCAAAACCCAGCTTGAAAATTACTCTGGGTGGCCACATCCTATCACTGCACTGCTGATAATCTCTCTGGTGGCCCCTTGGATTTGCCTATGGATGTTCCCACTGAAGGCTGCAAAAGAAAATAAGTATCTGTAGCCTTCTTGGGTTTATGATCTCAATCTTTTCTCCAAAAACTGTGAGAAAGAAGGGCTTCTTGGAGCAACAAATTCTGAAAGGGCTATTCAAATATGCAGACACAGACAAGATATCCTTCCAAAAATGCACTAAAAATATTCTGCTTTCTTGGTCTAATCTTTACTTCTCAAAACTTCTCAGAGGAAAAAAAAAATGTTATGAATCATTACTTATTGATTGCCTTAAGTGCACTTCTTAGAGTGTGATAGCACAGCGTGATCATATCTGCTCACAAAACAAGTGTAAGCAGATGCCTACCCCAAAACCTATCTTTATTATTTATGCAATTAAGTGTGTGGCTGCATAAAGCCCAGTGCATATGAGCAGTAATATTACACCACCCTGACGTGGGTTTCACTGCTGTATAAATGAAGCCCATATTAAATTTATAAAGGTTACAAAACCATTAGCACTGATGGCTTTTAAGGAGTAAACGTTCACCATGACTCACACTTTGTTCACTTGTGCCATTTGGAAATTAAGTATTCTTAATTGCTGTAATGCACTGAAAGTTCCAACGCTTCTCAGTGACTGAGGCACATAATTCCCCTGTAATCTGAGTAAAGTATTCTAATTGATTAATTGAGTTTTCTTGTAAGATTGTGCAGGAGTTTCAGATGCAAGAAGGTTATCCTTGTACTACGTAACATAAAAATGCTTGAACCTGCAATATAAAGTAATGTTATAGGTGCTGAGTGAAAATACACAGCAATACAGTCTAAATGAGATGGCCATTTTTGCTGGCAACAAGTGTGTTGTACTTTACATCAAACATGCACTATGGGAGGTGAGAAGAGATAAAAGCTTTTTTTTTTCTAATGCCATTTAACATTTGCTGTCAACCTTGTGCCTTGTGTTGCCTGTCATTTATACGATCAATTTTTGTTTTGTTTTTGTTTTACTTGTTGTAATGCTTCTCACTGCATAAAACAAAGAGCAAGAAAATCCTGACATAAACAAACAAAAAAATGCTATGGAGATTCATCAGTCTTAGGTAGAATTCAAAAATGAGGCGAAAAAAGAGTGAGAAACGTCCTTTCCAATACAAGTCATTTTATGCTTCTATGAAAGAAAGAAAGTGAGAAAGTAAAAGGGCTGAAAAAAAAAAGAAAACAAAACTCTCCACTCGCTGCAGTTTATTTTTTGCATTAAAAAATTTACTCCTTAACAATGAAGTTAGCAAGGTAAAATACTAGCAAATCCATACTGTCGCCAGTGGATTGAACTGGCCCAAACCCAGACCAGACATAGGATCACCCTTCAAGTTCCCTTACAGAGAGCTAGTTAAGCTGTTTGTACTCCAGGCTTTAGAATATAGGAGCTAAAATTATGCAAATTATTTTGTACATCAAAATAAATTAAACTGAGTATCAAGTGATTTTGATGGGATTTTTTTTTTTTACTAGATTTTGCCGTTCTTTCTGCAAAGTGGTTGAATTGCTATTGAATTTTGAGGTAAAATGAGTGTTAGTATTTCCAGGATGTCACAAACTTTTTATAAACTTTACATTATAAAAATACTACGAGTTAATGTAACATATAATGCTTTGATTAAAGATTTCCAAAGCATGTCAATCAATAAAATAACTACATTTTTTCTCTGTGTTGTAGCTGAAATGGGACTTCAGCTGTAAATAAAAGTTTGCTTTGACAGCATTTGCTGCCTTTTCTCACTTTTAAAAAAGTGGTCTGCAGCTTCCCCTGGGTTGCGGCACAAATCCAATCTAACTTAAGCAAATTTCAGAGATCTAGAATGGTTTCAGGGAACATATTTTCTCCTCCATTCCACTTTCCTTTCCTTTTATTCACTCAGCCTTTTATTCACTCAGAACTATGCTGAAAACACTTGTTAAAAGCAAAACAATCCTTTCAGGGTAGGGATGCCAATTTTTTGTTTTCCCACAGACTTTGAGGACATTAAGTTTGCAGAGGACTAGGTTCAATATTTATTTGCATATTTCCCTGATGAGCACTCCAGTTCCTCACAGAGTAGAAGAAGGGCAAGCCTCTTCTCTTTCCCACCTCCTCACAAGTCTGGGTCTCTGGGAGCCATCTGTCATTGCCCTGCCTTCACTATTTCAGCCAGGGAGGTGGTTGACAGACACCTGCAAAGATCTCCTTATTCACTCATTTTAATGAATATCTGTGCTTTAAAGACAATTGCAGCTGTATTATAGACCAACATTTGCCTGGAAAGGTGTTTATCTGACTCTTCGCTACTTATTTTTAAAAACCTGACAGTTTAAAGGAGTTGATGGGTTTTTTTGTGAAGCACATGGAACACATTTCACTTCCTCATGACACAGTTTGATGAAGTTTATTGCAGAATTCCAGGTTGGGCTTCAGCTGTATGAGCTTGGAAAAGCCCTGATTTGAGTGAAGAGACCATTCGAATTAAAGGTGTTCAGCTGATGCTTTCTTTGTTGTAAATATTTAATTCTTTCTTCTTCCACTTTCTTTCCCTGCCTCCCTTTTGTTGCTTGAATTTTTGTATAATTTCTGAAAAAAATACATGCTTCCCTTTCTTCACATGGAGTTTATTCCTAACAATGCCTGCCTCTCTGTCACACAAGCTCACAATTTGTATCACCCAATACACTAAGGGCCACAATTCATTTCAGTCATGGTTCAAAGCTATCCTGAAATAATCACAAAGTGACACTGTGAAATTACTGTAAAAAATTGTGCGGCAGTGTCATGACATTTTATAATTGAGACCTCTAGTACTCATAGCTCTATCAAAGCCCATAAGGAGGAGGGGAAAAATTGTGTTTTGACAGACATAGCAGCTTGAGATGTGCAAGCAAGATTGTATAAAGTCAGCCATGTAGAAAGTTATCGGATGTTCCAGTTTGTGCCCCCATGAAATTGGCACAAATCATCTGGATTTGACTTCAGGAAGGTGGTTAGGAGTAACATGAGAGAGTAAACGAGAAGGTAATGGCCACTCAATGACTTAACCTGTGTCACAGGGCAACTAACGTGTCAGCAAAGAATCAAATAAAGATGAATGAGCTTATCAGAGGACCATGCACTGCCTCATTGGGTCCAATTTAATTAAACAAAGGAACTGCTCATATAGAAGGATTAATAGAGCAACCATATACAGTAACTGCTATGAAAGTGTATCAGAGAAACACATAAACAGTTATATGCATCTGCTATGCAATATTTTCTCTCATAATAATGATGAAATTCATCAGGTGACCAGAATCATTTGACCAACCATCCAGATCTTTTTGGTAAAGGTCTGAGCTTATGTCTAATTCACAACAGCTGAAGATGCTGCTTGTATGAACCAGCTAAATGTTGATAAATGGAAATTTGCCTAGTCAATCTACTCTAGAGCTTTCACTGAATTTGTGAAACAGGTTGCCCTCTCTGGGGAAGGACTCAAGCATGTCTCCCAAAGGAAAAGTTGCTATATGAAGTCACTTCCCTTGTATTAGAATACTTCTCTGGATAAGAAAAATATCTGGCCTTGATCACAGAGTAAGTACATTTAATTACCCATAAAATAAAAAAACCTAGTATCAAGAGAACTTGGAACAAACAGCCTAGCAAATAATTTACTGGTAAGAAAAGTGGAGAAGAGGAGGGTAAAAGGAATGAGATGTATATTAAATCAAGCTTATTTAGAAAAACATAAAGTTAAGGTAGTAGTTTTACACTTTTGGCTTGTAAATGCCATTTCATGGTTAGGTGCTTTCAGTTTAACAGCATCAGTTTTGTAGTCCAGACCACAACATGTCACTGCAGTGCAGCACAGTCCAGCACCACTCAGCCTTTGAATATCACAAGGTGTAGGACAGCAGAGCATCTTCCATTTGAGAAGTAGGGCAGCAGAGGTATCACTTGAAGAACTTAATGAAAGAGGAGTAAATGTTCAAGAAGTTCAATTCTGGAGAATGTAAACTTACATTATAATGGTGCAAAGTACTGTACTTTATTTTCAGGTGGAACCGGTTACATTGAATATTTTGCATTGTAAGGATTGCCTCACTATCACTTTTATCCTGCTTCCACCCCGTAAGATGCTGACCTACATCAGATGTTTTAAAAGAGAATTTTTAGCTACTTTTTTCCATCCAGAAGACTGTCATGGAGAGGTGGGCAGGTAAGGGCAGAACTCAAAGGTGTTTGGAAGCTGCAGGCCAGCCTGGCAGGTCCAGCAAGCAGCAGAGGAAACAGGCTGTGAATGTGTGCCAGTTGTTCTTGTCTGCTGCTCATCTAGACAGGACGGGCAAGCCTCCAGGCAGCACCTGGGAGGGCATCCCTTCAGGAAATAAGACAACCTCCACCTTGCCTTCTGTGGGAAGAAAAGTAGGAAATGTCTTCAGAGAATTTACCTTTTAAGTTGTACTTCAGGTTTATTCTGCATATCCACAAAACGACATCACTTCTCTCCTCTCTGGCTCTTTTGGTTTAAGAGTCACCTCCCATGTCATCTTTAATGGTACATCAGCATGTGCATGAGTAACAGGAGTTCAGACAAATAGGAATGTTCTTAGCTTGGATTGTTCCCTCAAGAGATATGTTTAAGCCAGATTTTTGGCTGCCTGCAGTTTTACCCTACTGTTTGAATGGCACAATGCCCACTCACAGGCTGGTCAGAGCTTAGGGCATAATTGTCAACCAACAGTGGATTAGATGTGCAGTTTCACTACAGTGGAAATTATATTTCCCTTGATGTGGAAATGCTTTCTTTTTTTGCATCATTGAACAGTGCAACCACCAATGTCTTTCAGAGTGACAGAGGTGAATAATATTTCTAAGACAAATTACAGACCAAATCAAGCCAAACAAAAAATTGAAAACAGAGGAAGAAAAAAATCATGAAGAACCTACAGCTTCATGAAAACACTGACTGTTTGATGAGAAATCCATGAGCACCTATGAAATTGCTGGCAATTTTGTATAAGAGGAAGAGTTTAAAAGACTTTTGTCACTAGTGAGGTGTGAAAAAGAAATGGGAGAACGAGGAACAGTTATATACAACTCATACTTATTGCTGAGGTGGGTTGTTAAGAAAATGAGCATATGATGTATATTACAACATTTTTTTTTACTCCTATCAAACACATCTATTATGTGACAGTATGATTAAAAGATGAAACTTTCCTCTCAGCTACTGCCTGTTCAGGATATGAAACAAAACCAACACCATGGTTCCTTTAGCTGCTGCAGATAGAAATATGGATATTTGATCCAATCATACCAGCAAAGACAGTGAACTTGCAGGTTTCTCTTTAAGAGACAGTAGTTAGTAAGGTATTGTCTGAGAGAATCTATTTCCTCTGTGCATCATTGCTCCTCCAGCTAATGCTTCATTTAGACATTGTGCTTTGTCAGTCCACCTGTAAATAGGTGCAGGATTATTAATTCCATTTTTCTGGGTGAGCCGTGTGCACTTAGCAGTGGCACCTTCGTTTTCCATATTGCTGAAGCTGCACCCAGCATGGACTGGAAGAAAGGAAGAACACAGGGCATGTCCTGTTTCCCTGATGACACTGTGTGGAACTGTCCACCTTACCACATGCAACACCAGGAATTGAAGACGATAGTAGTGGGGGTTTTTGTTGTTTTTGATGGTCCTGATCAAGAACTTGTTCCTGAATAAAAGTACTTCTATACTGAAATTAGCTAATACAGGCTAGTAGTGGGATTCAGTTACTTCTCCCCCTCTCTCCTCTCAAAAATTGGAGGGCTAGAGGATGAGATAAAGTATATCTTGTGGGACATGGAAAACATTTTTTTCATTGGATGCTTAGTGGAATATTAACCCAGGATAAGGAAATTAATGCTTAATTATTTCCTGTTAAGGGCACTTCCTCCCAGGACAGTAATGTAGAAATGATGAGTAATGTGAGAAAAGGCACTATCATTCTCCCTGCGGTAGCTACTCTGTGTTGCATATATTTAAGTAGGGTCTGAAACAAAATTCTTCCCATTGATTTTTTTGGAAGGATGTCCTCACTCTGTTGCCCCACTAATTTCTGAGAAATCTACTGTGACTCAAAAATGGGGAAAGAGTTTATATTGCCACTCTTCAAAAGAGTATTCTCACCTCTAAGCTGATGGTCATTTGCAGATGAGTGTCTTTGAGACGTCTGGCATATTGTTCCACTTGATAAACCATAAATCACACCCATCTGTGCTCCACCATCCATGTGTGTGATGTCCCTGGAAAAGTGTGACTGCATCAGACCCAGCAGATGATTTTCTTAGGAAAGGCTGTGTTGGTCTTATCTAGAAGAAACATTCCAGCCTGTATGAAAAAACTGCAAGGAAAAATAACTCTTCAGCATATGGGATATAATACTTCCCTGATCTGAGGGGAGGGTTTAAGAAGAGGGTAAAGTGCTACAATATGGATAGTTAACATAATCAGTAAATGAATTCAACAAGGAAACATGCACACTTCTTGTGCAGTGTGGTGAAGCCAGAAATACCCACTTCATATAAAAGCCATTTCCAGCAGCAGCTGTTTGGGGAATTTGACTCAAACTAAGAAGTAGTTTTGCTATGGTAAATGCACCTTTCTACGTATCAAAATAATTTGTTTTAAAATATGTTTTTGCAATGGGCTAGCCATAATCTATCCTTAATTAGTACAGATTTCATGCCTGTGTGTATATATGTTAATTTTTTTTTTTTAACTGATTTTAATAACTTCTCGCATTCCCATCAGGTCACTAAAGGTTTCCTTTCAAGATGGGGATCAAAAGGAAACAATTTTTTGACATCATGCTCCCAATGATGATTTCCAAATTGGAAATAGAGGGGTGCTATGCCCAAATGATCATTCCTGTTGAAGACAGGATTTGGAAGATGAGGCACAGTGCCCTCACAATGATGGCAATGTCATTTTCAAAGTCTGCACTAAGACTTGTCCCACTCCAGTATGGCAAATGCCAAGCCAACAGCAGCATCTCTGACATCCCTGCATGAGGTGCATTCCACCCAGTGCATACAGCCATAGCCAGCCAGATTTCCATCTTCTCTACATAGGAATTGTCTAAAATGCCTATGCAGTTTCTTCCCTTCTTAAATTTGTATGTCTTACTAATCCCAGCAAAATTAAAGGGAACCCCTTAAGAAGATAAACTTGTTTTTGGATGTGGGCTGGTAGTCAATGGAGTAACATAATAATTATTTTCTGTCTGCAGTGAAATTACATACGTTTCAATGGTTGCAATTTATATTCTGTTCCAAAATATATGTAAAACAATTTCCAATGACAGAATTTAAATAAACATGTGCTTTATACACAAGGAGGAAACATCCCTTCTCCATGTGTTGAAATCAAATGTGATTTTGTATAGACAACCCTGATATATGCTTGCAAACATCCCCTAAAATATCATTACACTGTGGAAGGATTAAAAATATTGAATCATGTGGTGACCTTTCAGTAGAGCAGAGAATTTAACCCTCCAGTCAAATTTACTGTTGAGAGTTCACTGTCTCTTAATTTAATGCACTTCTTACTATCAAGCATAAAGCAGAATTACATTTTTGCCTTTTATTACCACCAAATTAATTATGTTAGAGGCACTGTTTGGGTAAAAGTAGCATATTCTGAATCACGTTGGGTCTATTTTGAGTCTCTGCTGGCTAGTGCATCTCATTATACATCAAGCTATAAACCAGCATATTTGGCTTCTAAAATATGGCTGTGGTTTGTCTACAATAAAGCTGTAGCTGAAGAAGACATCCTACTGAACAGAGGAAAGTGGCAGCAAAATATGATATATATGCATACTATATTTCTACATATAAATAATGCTAACTAATCCTATGCTTTTGTGGAACTCACCATGAAGTCACCTTTCAGATAAAATGAGGAATAGGTCCTGTTCAAGGGAATCAATTAACCTTTTCCTTTTGTTCACTTTTTAATTTCTGCATGGTTATCTAGCATACATCTAAACAGGAACAGCAACAAACTCAAATTAAAAAAAAAAATACAGAAAGGAAGGAGCAAGGAAAAAAGAAAGGAAAAAGCAAACTTAAACAATGCCTTTTACTGCGACAGCAACTCTCCCTTAACAGCCTCAAGTGTTTAACATATTGAAACAGTTCATCTTCCTTCAATGAACTTTAATAACTCTGCCAGGTAAGAAGCTATGCTCCATACTTCTTCATGTTGTCTTTTCCCTTCAACATATCTATACTGATCTCCTCATCTGGTCAACTTTACAGCTCCGGTGTTTGGAGACCAGTGAGCACAGTTATTACCATCATCAATAACCTGTCCCACTTTCTCCTCTTCATTTCTCAACCCTTCTCTTTTCCCTTCAAAATCTAATAATAGCTCCTTGCCATGATAGCTGATCAATACAAGAGGGCACCTGTTCACTTTACTCAACACACCATGCTAAAGTAACATGACAAAGGAACAAATATGATTCTGCCTGAATTGTGTCAAGTAACAAGAAAACTATCCAGGAAGTTTCCCTTCGGGGCAAATTTCATGAAACACTACAGATAACCAATTTTTAGACATAGAACTAATCTCTTTCATCTCACTTTCTCTTTTGCTTCAGGTATGATAGTTGGAAACATTAATACAGACAAACTTCAGGCGGCAGTGGCGGCACTGGAGCTGCAGCAGCAGCAGCCTGTGAGCCAGCCTTCCGTGCCAGCACCTAAATCACCCTAATGAATGGAATGAGGAAGGTGTAGTGCTCACCCCCACGCAGAGTGGAGCCATTAATATGCACATGGAGATCAGCTTTAGAGGGTTTGTAAAACCACAAGGAGCAAAACATTTGCATGTTCTCTACGACTAGGGATTTTATCTAAAGAAATGTCAATTGGTGTTTTAAAGAACCAATCCATACTTAGTAATATTAATCCTTATTTTTCCACAAATGTGAATGGATGTATAGTTAGCAGCTGTTTGTTGGCACTTGCAAAATTTTTTGTTGCATGTAACTCATATCTAATGTATATTTGAAGTCTGTGCTCTCATGCACACACACTGACTAAAAAACCCGGTGTCACCAATAAAGGTCTCTGATAACACAGTAAAAATATTTGTTAATTAAATATTGTTAGTCAGATAGATCAGAACTGCTGAATCACTGTCCAGACAGGAGAATGACAGAGTCCTAAAGGAAGAAATAGATACTGAGAAAAAGAACTCATTTTAGTTATCTGATTATGGTTAACGATTTGCCTGATTAAACTCTTATTACACAAGACACAGAAGTTTACCTAAAATTTTCATATTAGAGAGCATTAAATACTAACCTAACTACTTCATTTCCATCCCCTGAAATAAATCATTCTAATTAATTAAGGTTCTGCAGTCTTCTCTGTGCAGAGGACATATGCTTCTGTCAAACAATCCAGGCTTTTTCTACATACCTCCACAAGCACATCTCAAAACAACACTAAGAGGCAGTATAAATAAATACCGTATTAAATTATCAGATTTAGCGTAATCCTTCATTTCCTATTCCAATTTTGTGAATTGTAAATGAAAAAATGAGAATACTTCTTATTGTGTATTGACTGAAAATGCAATTCTAAACCAACAGTATCTTATTTTATTTTCTGTGCAAAAACAAACCAACACTGTAAGCATTTAAATGTAACAGTGCACTTTTGTGAGATGCTAGCAGTTGGCTAAAAATGAACTGATGTTTTAAAAACCATCAGACTGAAAAACTGAAAGGCTAGTTTTATGCTATTTCTGAACTGAAATTTCAGAACACTCCAATTTCATTTACCATTTTAAATTCTGATTCGTGTTTTCCTGTTACATTTACTCTACTGCAATGCAATTTACCCTACACCTTTAGAGGATGGTTAGTGTTTGAGTAAATCATGTGATTTTAGAGAAATGTTTTATCTTTTTAATACTAATGCTAAAAATTTTCAATAATAAAAAAAAAACAACAGACCCCTCAAAAATATTTAATGTCACTAGCAAATGTGTTAGATTATTATGACATCTTTCTTCTGTGTGGAGTCAGTCAAAAATCTTCTTTTTTACTAATAATGATGCATCACATTCTTTTTGGTTTAGTGCAATATAGTGTTTTCAGGCTTAGATAGATTCTAAGACAGCTCTTATACTGTGAAAGAAAGAGAATGTGTTGCTGTTCTGTGACTAAATATTTTAGTGCCTAATATTCTCCCACTACTATCTAGTATTTTCTGGTATTTTTAGGTGCAAACTCAAGTTGTGGCTTTATTTAGATAAGAGAGAAGAATTCTCTCATGATGACATGGTCATTTTATTTTGAAATAACACACATATCTCTTTACACTACACACAAATAGTTCTACTACTTTTTAAATAACTGTTTTTCCATTTAGCTAAGGTGAATATTATATTACCCTATCTACATATCCCAGTACAAGCATTTGGGGAGGTAATGAGGGAAAAGATCTTTTTTTCACCAAGTGACAACCTTTTTAGTAGAGTGGTATTGACTTATTTTCTTCACTTAAGCCTCCAGATTATTGCATAAATTCTGCCATGTGCTGCAGTATGGTGTTGCTGTGTGGATTTGGTTTTTTATGGTGAGAAGAAGTCGTGCCTTCCTATGTGCCTTAGTGTTTCTGTCTGGTTGCAGTGACACCTACTGATGGCAGAACCCTTGAATTGGAGTTGAGGATGGCCAGCCCACTTCATGGATTTTCACAATGCTTTTGAGAGAGAGAATAATGTGCAAGGAGCCAACTGGACACAGGCTTTGCAATCTCTCTTATATGCTTTCATCTGATGGCAAGACCTGACAAAGACATGGACAATCCCTCTGTCCTGCTGTTTCCAATGTTTTTTTGTAAGAGCTCCTCTCTTCTATCCTGGGTTTACTGTATATGTTTCAAAAGGCAGCCAGCTATCTGGTCTCCAACCTTGCCTGCACTTAAGTCCAAATAATACTATTGTTATCTAAGGGTACAGCTCTGGCTGCAACCTAAATCACAACACAATCAACAAAATAATTATTCCAAGAGACACTGCATTCTGCTAATAGTTAAGTGTTTTTTAAAGATAGTGTTAACTTCTACTCTGGAACATCTGTGACCCATTCACAGGGCTGAAAAGCAAAACCAACATTATTGCTGTAGAACCAGGACAGCTTCCCACTCCCCTCCACAGACCCACATGTTTCCTCCCATCCTAAAACATGCACATGAACAACAGACACATCTTTTACTTTTCACCACTGTAATTTTGGAAAAATGACAGAAAAGTATCGTATTTTAAGGCAGTGATTCCCAAGGTGCTCTACTCTGACACAAGATGCCTGCAGTCAGTGCTCTCCTTTTCCAGTGCATCATGTGGGAGCACTGAGACTAGTTCTGAATTTATCATATTATTTAAGTGGCAATTTTTCTCTATTTTATTTTCCATTCGCTTTGCTCTTAGAGTGCAAAGGAGAGCTGTTCACGCCTTTCTCTACACAGCAGGAGTTTTTTCACTTGCTGTTGGCTCTGGGTCAAATATTCATGCGTTATTAGTGCAAAATCTTTGCAAAGGAAAAAGCCACTCTGCTGGGAAACCAGCTCACTGAAGAGAATGTTCCTTTTGGTAGTAATTAACGTTAATACTGTGGAGGAGTTCTAACAAAGGTGCAAACAAAACAAGAAAATTTACAGCACCGTCTTTTTTTCACCTGAAATATGAGAACTGTCTGCATGTATATCTTCACTTATATAGGATACACTGGAGTTATAAAGCCTGCAAGAAAAGGAGGAGCACTAAACATAATTTAAACAAGTAATAAGAACTTAATTTGCCCAAACTGTCAAAAGTATTGCCGACATTGCTACACATGACAAAGCTCATCACTTCATCACGATTGCCTCGGAACAATATGACTTAGCTTTGAATAGCTGTCCTTAAAATCTGGCAATAGAAAGCAAGTGCAAGGCACCCATTAACACAATCTCAGAAAGTTAAAAGCAAAAGTTGTGCTCCAGGAACCAATTACAATGTTTGCTACTCGCTAGTGCCACCACATGGAGTGATATTTGAATATAAACCAACCATTACAGAACCAGGAAATTGTCTGTAAATAATACATAGAATACATACTTCAGTAAGAGAGCAGGAAAAGATATATAATCTCCTCTCTACTGTGCAAAGCTCAGACTGTGCCCTCGTAAAAGTGGAGATCTCCCATTTCTAAGAGCATGAATGCACTATAGTAAAAGCAGAACAGTCAAACTGCTTTATTCCTCCAATAAAAGGAAGAACCATTTGGTAAAAGGATGCATTACACATTTTCTATTTAAATCAGTTTATAAGAAACAGATGTTAAGTTTCCTTTGGTAAGGAAAAGGAAGGGTTATAAATGAATTAAAGTGTCTTCTCTGTGGATCTTCTACTCTTCTTTGTTCCTTTAAAATTTCACATCAAAAGTAAAGCAAACTGAAATATAAGATGCTATAATAAGCTGGCATAAGAAGGGAAAATTATATTTAACTGCCAGTTCTCTAAAACATGCCAAAGCATCCTGTGCTACAGCACAAGAACCAAGCATGTGCAATGTAAATACTTATTAAAACAGAGTGTCTGTTAAACACAAAATACCTATGGCACTCCCTATGCTGGCAAATGCAGAGGAGCGACAGACAAAATGATTGAGTAACAAACCTGCTGTGGTGTAATTTCAGTTTCCTGTTCAGCTGAGGACACATTGCAAGCTGGCTGCAGCATTTGTACAAAACAGGTTGGCAGGAAATAATCTGGGGACAAGGCTGATCTAGACTAGGGAGAGACTTAACCACATTTAAGACAACCAGCCAGTTCTAGGCTTTCTTTGCATTTTTTCTTAGCACTTACTCTATATAGGGGTTTTTGGTATCCCCCTCCCATTCCCTCCCCTGTGTCACTAATGTCTTTTAAAAAGCTTTAATTAAATAGCCTCCATGGTCTCTGGACAGTGTTTCACACGTGGCCATCTCGGTGCAGGAGGGCTCAGGCTCCGTGTGGGAATGCTGTCTCCCACATGGCTTCACTGAACTCATCCTTAACGATCTATCCCCGCTTACCTAACTTCAACGCTATTTTTCCTGAGACTGCATTAATGAATCCAATAAATAAAGCATTGTATCACCCATGCAGTACAGACATTAATTTTAGAACAAAACATTAATCAATTTAAATTTATGTAGTAATGCAGACACAATCAATTTGAACTTCTTATGACAATTAACAAAGCTTTTGCTACATCCCTAAAACACACTGACCCATCAATTATGGTTTGCATCAAACTAATGCTAATGGTACTTCCTTCTTCCTTAGGCTGTCAGCAGCCTACCTGATTGGTCAACTTCAATGCAGCAGATCAATTAATATAAATTATACATGCACGGAAAGATGGGTTAATATCATAAGTTCATTTAATTAATTGTGTTTGATTAAATGAGGTACTTTCATTAGCCCTCTTAGCCATGAACCATATATACATCATAATCCTTTTACAAGCTCAGCCGTCCAGACACAGACCTGACATTGGGAGCATATTCAAATTACCAGCCGCAGCCATGCAAACCTCCCTGCATAATTAACAACTAAACGAGCTGCAGTCACTTAAGCTGAAAAGAAAACTGTTCACATCAACCTCTCTGATACTGTTTAAATTGAAGATGTCATGGGTAAAACAAAGGTGAACAGACAATGGTAATTAAAAATTAAAAAGGACAAGGGGGATTTGCTACTAATGGAAGCAAAGTGAAAAGAGGGCTAAGGGCCTGGTTGTTAAAAAAAAATAAAAAAATAAAAAAAAGGAAAAGGATGCTGCTGTTAGGTGATTCTGCTCTTCTTCTCATAAGAGTGAGCCAGGGTGAGCAATGTACGACTGGCTTCAGAAGGAAAATAACAGCATAGAGACCATCCTACAGGGTTAGTTTATATGAAATACTTTATTAACAACTGAACCCCTAACACAGGCAGTGACAAGCAATTTGCTTTTATCCCATATGAGAAATATGCTCTTTCTATTGAAAACATTGCAGTTTCATCAACTTAAAGAAAAATCTGAGGAGCAGTCTAAGATAGGCCTCCTTGGCTCACCTACTTGCTTTGAAAGAAATTATTTAAAATGTAAATGGACTTTTCTAGAAGGAACTTATCTGAGTCCCAGTATGAAAAAACACATAAATCTGAAGGCAGTTTTCATTTCTTCCTTGGTTCGATAACTGTCCTTCCAGGCACAACAGGAATTCACAGCTGTACTCAAGATACAGTAAATGCTGTGGCTCAAGAGCAGCAAAAAGAGAAGTGTGAGTATGAAACCTCAGAATAACTTGTTGGCTACAAGTCAGTGCCATCACTTTGTAATAAAAATATTGGTGTGCTATCCTGATCACATTGTACATGTTAGATACTAAAGAAAGTGATGACATAAGACCGTGGATATCCAGAGCTTTCAGCTGTTAATTTGTTTTCTCTGCTAAAAATACATGTTCATTACTATTACCTCACAGGCAGGAAAACACTAATATGATTTTTCAAGATAGTATAAATATATTGAAGATTTTTTTTTCAATAATTTCAATATAAACTGTTATTGGAAATCATACTGCCAATACAATTCAAAGAAAGCTTTAAGGTCCTCCTGGTATACAATAACAAAGTCATGTTCAAACTCCTTTCAAAGTTAATTTCAGCATCTACCATTTGACAGAAACCTCATTACTGTGGAATTCCTTCAAATTAATGAAAATCATTAACAGACTGCCCATGATTGGCCAAAAAGGGGCAAGGGTGCTCCATGACAAGGGAGGTGACAGAAAGACAAAAGAGAGTCCAGAGTAATGCTGACCAGCCATGATTTCCAAAACACATGAGTAAAATTGTGTTAGCTATCCTGGAAACTCACAGGAGTTTATAGCTTAAGGTAAAATCATGCATTTGTCCCATTCCTCAGCACAGTGATGCTGTCTACAGGGATGCTCCACCACCAGATTTCTGCTGTGTATGGATCAGTTGCAGAATGTCATTGAAACACATATTTTTACCACAAGCTGTTGAACAAACAAAATCTTGCCCCGGTCTAGATAAAAAATTCCTACTACTATAAAATAATTTAAAAGCATCAGTTTCTTTTGTTACTGCAAGACCATGACTTGTTCTTCTGACATACATTAACTACTTGTATTATTCAGTCCTTAAACATGGCTAGATTGCAGTATTGATGAAAATGTTGTGCTTTTTTTCTGAAAAAACTGAGGAGAAGGACAATGCTCATGTTACTATATACACTGAACTATATATCAAACATATTCTTCAGCATTATTATCTGTTATAATGCTGAGACAGAAAAGACTCAAGAAGGAGAGTACATGGAAACTGACAGCTGTCATGTGAAATTTTTATAAGTACTCATTTGTAGAGCTAGGATGAGTTAATATTCCCAGATCCAAAGGTGCTTTACTGCATACATATGTCTTTAAGCCTGTATATACTTCCAATAAATAAGAATACATTTATTTTATTCATTTTATTAATTAAGGAGAGAAAGCAAAAGTGCTGTTTATCCAGTAGCCAGCAATTCCACACACTTGCAAAAACAAGCATAATTAGAACTTGATTTGTTACCAGTGTATTCATGGAACCACGTTTCTGTTTGAATACATCTGCAGAGAATCAGCTGTTAACCCAAACTTCCTAATTTTTATGTCAGTGAAGTTGCCATTCTAGGACACAGGCATGGAACTGAGGGACAAATTGCAAGTGGTTCCAGGATGGGAAAGAAGGGTAAGTGCTGTCTGATCAGAATGAGTATCAAACAGTATAGAAAATATCCCTACAAGCTCAGTCTAATGTCAATAATTTCAATAGTAATACAAACAGATGCTTAATTCATGTAATGACAACCTCTGTCTTGTTATATGTCTTGTTTGCCTTCCCTTTCATACACATTTGTTTTCAAAATGTAGCATTTAAGAATTCAATTTCTGGAGTTTAACTAATCTGCTTTCTCTACTAAAGCATGAATAATATGCCTAAGTATTGCTAATTCAGCATTGAAAAATAAATTACACTTTAAGCCAAACAATTAACCCACAACTTCAAAATGTTCCTGTTCCATTGAATGTTGCAAGGAGAAATAATGAGGCTGCCCCTTCTGCTGCCCTCATCTTAAAATCTATGAAAATTTCACAGGATCTAGTAATATTAAATCAAGTTGTTGCTGACTCAAAGCTCCATTCAATAACTCATCATAAAAGCAGCCTTAGTCCAAGGTTTAAAATTATTCCACTGTGGCTCTTCCTAGGGGTATTCCCACAGAAGATGTAACACATGGGCCTGTTGGCACAACACGTGCCAAAAGCCATACATTACATCCCTAGGGAAATAAACATGATGTGTTCAGAATTTGAAGCTAATCTTACCTCTTTATTCCACTTAAACTTCTAAGTTTTCTTTGGTAAAAAGAAGTCCAACATGTTTCAAACATCCCTTCTGTGAAGCTATGGAGAAAAAAAAAATCACCAACTACTACAGTTTTCTAGGCTTCTTTTCTTGTAAATTTCTCCACGTGTAATCCAAAATATCACAAATTCTGACAAAATTTACTGGAGTATATCAGAAAAGTGCAGAAAACAGAATTGAAATTATAATTTAAAGATGGGGAAAATCAAAATTATAATATCCTAATGTAATTTTTAGTCTTTCTCATGAGCTAAATAAAAGGGTAACTATTTTCTTTTTCCATTGCAATTGAAATACAATATTTGTGCTTCATGCTTTCTTTGTAACACATGAAGGAATGTTAATGTTTAAGCAGCACAGAAAATTCCTAAACCTTCTGGTTTAGATGCTAATAAGGTCATCAACAATTATGGAAGAGATACCCAGTCCAGAAGCTGACTTTTGACTGGAAAGTTTTTTGCTATTTGTTTTTTCAGTTAGAGATCAGGACATCTTTACCTTAAGTTTCTGAAAGTACATTACAGACTTTGTTTAAAACACAATACATTTTCTCCATTTTATTTATACTGTTTTGCTCTTAGATTGTTTTTTCCACTCTCAAAAATATTTTAATCATTTTTCACATATGCACATGCATTCATAATTAAAACTATAAAGAAAATATCAGGCAAACAAAATAAGAAATTAAAATAAAGCCCTGTAGGAGCATATCGAATATATTCTATAAGCCAAGTGATATCCACCTCAATGTGCAGTTCGTGTTTTGTCTACTTGTTTCTCACATTTGTACAGACTCTCCATTTTTAGTAAGTTTTTCCTCCAAAACAGATCTTCCTAAAAATACCTTTATATATTTGAATTGGTTTAATGAGCAACTCATCTTCAACTAAGAAGAATTTAATGTCATTCTATTTAAATTCTCGTGAGCTATCCCACAGACATCATTAAAAAGGAAAAAGTAATTATTTTAAATGACCTTCATACACTTACTCTGATAGATTCTGTAGTGGAGACAGACAGAACTTTATTGATATTTAAACTAAAGGAGATCCTGAGTCCATGTGATAGATATTTGGAGTCAAATCCCATGCTTTCATGAATTCAGGCAGTACAGCAGAAATCACAGGCAGCACATCCCTTCTCAGGAACTCAAAACTCAGACCTCACAAACAATGCATGCGGAGTCATTTGGGCTGGAAAGGACCTTTAAGAACACCGAGCCAGACCATAAACCTAATGTTGTGCTCATTAGGGCTCAAAATGCCTGCTTAGAAACCAGTCAAGTATTGAGAATCTTCTTTCTTTGAATCAGAGGCTTTTTTTTATATATATTTAAAACAAAATCAGACTACTGCCATTACTTGCAAGATGGGAAGAACAGGTATGTTATATAGGATTCATTGGAGCATGCCTTTCTTTCAACCTTAGTAAGTAATAGCAGAGCTCCAATTTTTGCAATAAATACATCGAAGAAGTCTTGATTTTTAAACCATAAGGAGAACTGAAAGGTCTTTATAGTGAGGATCAGTTTCCTTCAATTGATTGTAACAGGCCATTTTTGGTCTCAGGTTTGGCAGTGTGGGAGGAAAAGACAAAGGAAAAGGAGAACAACTGTCTATCTTTAAAAAATCATTAAATTCACTGCAAGAAATAAGTCTGATGGGAAGCAGAAAATCCCAAACTTTGCATTATTCTGGTTTTTGACAAGCGAAACTTTCTCTATTTTTAAAGTTTACATGAGTCTTGTCAGGCATCACTGTTAACACTGACAGCTTTATTATTTCGAAATTTCTTTTGCTGTTACTGGAAACACTCTTTGGACCACATAGGCTAACGCAATTATAACACAAGGATAGGGGTGAAGAGAGCAATATTTATGTTGCTGTATGTTAAGAATGAAACTTGGCACTGCAAGCACTGCACTTTTCAAGGGTATGTATGCATGTACTGGAAGAGGACCACATTTTCCTCTTAGAGGCAAGTTTATAAAGCATTACATTCACAGACAAAAAAGTTTTTGGCCATAATTGAAAGAGGCATAAAAACATATTGCCTCTTTCAGTAAAACCCATCTTATAACTAAGTTCTTTTAAAACTGTTTAACATCAAACTTGCTCTCTGCTCACAGAAAATGCTTATTGGATTACAGAAACTAAACTTCTTATAAATGAAAGCCTTTCCTCCAGCATACAAACACATATACATGTGTGCTTTGCATTCTTAAATATGTATTTTGGTAACATTGCTCAATGACAACACCTATTACAATATTCACTAAGGAAAATCACTGCTGAAATCATAACAGCTCTTCTAAAGGGTTGAAAAGCTAATTTTATGAATGTTAAAGCCCAACTTCATCAGCAATACTCTTTTTTTTTTTTTTTTTTTTTTACTTTGGCAGTATTCTAATATTGTATCTATCATTTAATTTCAGATAACCAATCTGAGACCTAAATGTACCAGCATCAGATTCCTCCAGTCATTTAGTCATGTTTTTTGTAAGTGGAGTGTTAGTAGTATGATAGATGCATGCAAAGGATTATAGTGCTTATTGGCTACCAGCACACTAGTCCTCAGAAGCCCTGAAAACTCAAAAGAATACTGTATATCCAAAGGTGCAATTACAAATTTTTCAATCCTAATTTCCAAATTACATCAGAAAACTTCCCATGACTTCATATAATCTCTGAAATTGCTACTCTAAGCAAAAACCTGTGAATATTGACTTGGCTAAAAGAAGTAATTTGGTAATTAGAAAAACATACTGGGCATCCACAGGACTAGGGCTAGCTCCAGTTTGCAGGCATGAGAACCTGGCAGGCTTCAGGCCCTCACCAGCACAAGAAATGCCAAATTAAATTCACTAGAAGCAAAATTTAAATGAGAGGAAAGGCAGTCCCATACCTTGGCCTCTATATTAAACTACCCTAGGCTGGAACTTTTCAGACAGAACTTGACTTCCCCTTTTTTTCTGACTTTTCCTCCTGGGAAAATCACTGATGGTTCCA
>NC_136689.1:57842314-57844814 GCF_903797595.1 Erithacus rubecula
TGTTTTCATGCCCTTTCAGTTGTCAGCTGCCCTATTCTAGGAGCTGAGTACCAGTTATGGATGGGAGGTGAAGGGATATTTGAGATGGGCACATTAGAAACTCCATTAATTTCTATATATAAAATAATGCAAAATAAATGTAATTATGCAGTAGAAAATACAACTTAACAAGTGCTTTCTTTCCTTTACAAAAAAGTTCAGACATCAGGTGTTTAGGTGGACATGGGAAAGAAAGGTGTGGGTGAGGCATATGCTTTGAGTTACATCTTTACCAGAAGACTAAGCAACACAAAAAGTGATTAAACAGCATCCTGTCAAAATATTGACAGGATATTAAAATAGTAGTATTAATATACCTCAGGTATTTTCAGTCTTCTGGTCAAGGTATAATAAAAAAAATTTTAAAAAAAGGAGAGAAGAGTGAGGAGAGAAATTAGATAGCAGATGACCATTAGAAGTAAAGGAAAGGTCTGAACTATCACAGCATGGGTTGAATCCTCATTCAGGCTGTGACAGCATGAAATCTCCAGGCTGAACTTATTTCAGTCGTTTGGTTAAAGTAAAATCTGAACCTTAATGCACTCTGGTCCCAGGGAGACCAAGGGCTGGTGGCAGCTCACATCCTATCCACTACCACACATGTATCATCCATGTATATCCCCCTTCCCTTGTTTTGGATATCATGATGTCATTGATTTAATTGTTCATCAATTTTATTACCACCACATTGCTATGTCTAAAGAGTAAGGAGGGCAGTTGGCATTTAAAGGCTGAAATGTTAACAAATTTCAGGTTTATTTAAACTTGAAGAATAATCTTATATAGCAAAATATTGTTTAAGCCAAAAATCTGAATTGTGATTGCGAATTTAGGTCTTAGGTGATTTATTTTGATCTATACAGTTGCTTGTTCTATGTTTTTTGTACTTGATTTTTTTTTTTCCTTGCAAATTATGTATAAAGCATTTAAGTAAATATAGGAAGGCAGGTTTAGAAACAATTATTTGAAATTTGGAAACACAAGAGGTTGTTTTTCTCTACTTGCCAGAGTAATTCTCAGGATACCATCGAATTTGCACACTAAAGGTTTTAAGCCAAATGGATGGCCCCCTGCTATGGAATTTATTCTGGACAGAATGTTAAGAGAATTACAATGTGTGATGTAAGTCCCTGTGTATAATCCTTACTTCTGAAATTTATTCTCCTTTTACTAATTCACAGGACTCCTGTCAAACCCACTTTTTCTCCAACTCAAACTTCTCTGGGTACCATCAACCACTGGGCTCCTGACAATGCTGGGAGTTGCTGCAACAGGTCTACCAAGGAGATTGTGAAGGGAGAAATAGGATAAAAAGCACAAACCCCTCTGACAATTAGAAATACAAGGTCATTCATACAGAAAAAAATCACAACAGCAGCTTTGAGAAAGCCACATCCACATCCCAACCAGAACAGGACAGTATGGACATGACTTAATGTTTTTCATTCTATTAGGCAAACTTTAGAGGATTTGGGTGTATATTTGGAGATATTTATCTGAAATTTATTTCAGATGCACATTGGTTATACCTGAAATCTCATAAAATATTGTTATGAAATCAATTTCCCAGATAAAATTATTAGGTATTTTTATTTTGTTTTAGCACAAAATTTACTAATGAAAAAATTCAATCAAATTTTGCATTGCTAAAGTCTCATTTTTGGTAAAAATTACCAGCACTCAAATAGAATTTTATTTTAGCTTAATTCCACCTCTCACTTTGAAGAGCTGTGGCCAAAAATTTCATTTCAGTATTACTTTCCTGAAATTTAATATAATTAGGTTAAAACTTATTCCTCTTTCTTTAATTTCAATGGGGTTTTATACTTTCAAGTTATTTTTCAGTTACATGTTCATGTTCATAGATGTGATGGAAAAATAAATAAAGATATCTGTATAATGAAACATCCAGTCCAAATGTAATAAGCATATTTATTTTGATGTTCTCTTTGTGTTTATAACATGGAAAAAATTTATTCCAGCCATTTCTCCTTCTTCTGACATTGACTCAGCTGCCTTCCTCAGCAAGTCACTTTTCCTCCCTCTTTTTGCAGTGTTTTGAAAAGAATGATGGAATATCCCTTGGGTGCTTGATACAAGGACTAATTAATATTTGTGCAATATGTGAAATGTTGCAATCATTTCCAGAATAATTTTCTTTATTCCATTTCTTATGCTAATATTACAGGAGTACCATAAATGAGTTTAAACAGCAATCAATTAGATAATATGTTTGCTGACATGGCATGTTGCTGATTAGCACCACTTAGAATCACAAAAATTCCATTTTAGGGACAATGAAAACAAACAAAAAAATAACTCTTGCAAGTTTTCAATAAATTTTATATTTTGCTTCATTTCCAGAACACAAACTTTGTTTTGGTATCTTGAGATCAATATTACAATTAAGATAAGATTATCAGATGACAAATTTGGAATATAACAAGTTGGGGCTTTTTAA
>NC_136689.1:57849814-57897314 GCF_903797595.1 Erithacus rubecula
TTAGGGCAAAGAAGTGAGAAAGGGCATTTTGGATAATTGCACCAGTGGGAGAAACACTTCACAATTGTTTTCCATACCAAGTTATTGTTCACCAGAGGTTTGTCAGTGCAATGTAACTGGTTGCCTTACCTATCAAGAGAGAGGAAGGTGAGGGATCCTCCAGAAACACATCTAACTTTGAAAATTGTCCAGGTAAAATATTTAGTGAATTCAACGGAACTCAAAAATAATTGAGGGAAGTAGCAAGCTGTAGTCCCAACAAGCTTGATCTTATTTTTCCTCTTCATCATCATAACTCAAATAATCTGCACCTAAACAGTTTGTGTGGAGAGGTAGGGAGCAACAGATTCAGAGCATTAATCCATGCAGCATATTCATCCCAGATCCACCTTAGTCTTTGCAATTCTTTACCTCTGCTCTCCTCACCAGCTCTGTGGGTTACAATCAATTTATTTTTTCCTGGAAGTGATACAGGGAACAGATAGAATTGGATAAGAGAGATTTCATGATTTTATGTGTTTATGACTTGCTTTTTCCAAACTAACAGAAATTATTCAGAATATCAAATGTTCTCACCATTTAGTCAGTGAACACTTATCTTCTGTTCCATTCTAACAGGCAAGCTGAAGTGTCTAAACAAGTTTTATTAAAAATGAAATGTAAGCACTCCATTTTGTATTCCACAACTCTGAGTATTAAACTCCAGTAAATTTCGTTTCCATACAACTTATATTTTCATATGCAGTTCAGTAAATTTAATTGAAGATGTCAAGGGATAATGCCACAGATTTCTTGGTTCCTTTATATGGGGAAGAGAAAAGTGAATTTTATAAGTATAAATAAACTTTTGATTGCTATACCTCTAATTAGAGCTTCTGGAAGTTCGGGCTAAACATTTTCCACAGAGCAGCAAAAAATGTTGCATGACAGCAACAAAATACTTATTTAAATGTAATAGAGGAAAAAATATCATATGATAATATTTCCCCCAACTGCTTACAAATGTCAGCCTTTGTACAGATTCCAGTGAACAGTCATATAGACTGTATTACCAGACACTTCTGGTAATAATTAAACTAAAAGTTCCTAATAATGAGATCACAAGCTTCCTTGCATTCATTGAGCTACTGAGATAAGCCCTGCTTCCAAAGTAAGGTATGTAGGTCACACACATTTTGAAAACTTTCCTATCTCTTTCCCCACTAAAATACACAATCTATTGTCTCCTTAGCAATCATATTTTCACTGACACTAGCTGTTCTGAAAAATTAGAAATCCTACTAGTAGTAAATATACCTGCAGAACCAGTCACATCAGAATTAGAAAATCAGAGGTGCAGTGTGTGTGTGTGTTTGAATTTAGTGCTTAATTTTTCAAATGAACAAAATGAACAGGCATTTCAGAAATCAAGTAGTTTCTCTTCTTGCAACTTTTTTCTCTGGCTCACCTACAAGCTAAAAAAATATTCATGTGTTTCTAGCACATGACAAGTGAATGTCATGCTTGCAGTCTTTATCAAGATGTTTGTTCTTGACAAGCTATTTCAAAATAACCCTGCTCTTTTATTAGTCCATTACTCTTGGACAAAATTGCAGTGTTCTGGTTATGAACAGCTAAAAATGTACTGATATGCAAAGGACAGGTTGATATAGCATTTAGTGCCAATAAACAAGCAGAAAATAATTTTGTAATTCCTTAAAAGCAAGAAAGATTTTACTCAGAATGTTTAAGAGATCTAGTGTTTATTGACGTACATGAAAGTCACCTCAGAACTTCTAAATATAAAAATAATCAGATACTTTATTCCATGTTTAGTAATGAAAAAGCTGCCAATAATTCCTTCATTTGCTGGCTGATTTAGTAAAACTTTTATGAAGACAGTAAATTTCGTGTTTTAGTATACATGACAGTCGCATTCTAAATGTTAAGATGCAACAAACAGAAATCAATATCCCCCAACCTGAGCATGAATTTTGTCAGCTTCCAATTATTATCTTGCTTGTGTGAAACATCAAAGAATAATTGAGGCTCCTGGTCTTGATGTCACACAACGGATAGATATTTTTAGTTGTGAAAAGATATAATCCCAGCTATAACATGCTTAACTGGTTACATTTGCTAAGCAGTAGGTAGGTGGTTGCTGAAGTCACATACATTTTATGGACCATATATTTCACAAGAAGAAAAGCAAATCTGCATTAAACTTATATTACTTATATAGTAATTTTCCCTTTAATATTCAGGTGGAAGAAAGTTTGATTTTACAGGTCCATTTTAGCCTACTTACCATGTAGTGATATCTCCTTCAGACTATATTGTGTTGGAAAAGTTAATTTAAAGAAATCTCAGTAAAGAACAAACACATGCATTTACCGTATTTGCAGATACTAACTAGATTAGTAAACTAGACAGTAAGGAAGCAGCTTTCTTCTAGGAAATTGGAACTAAGATTGTTATTGTTTTACTTGAAGAAAGGAAAGAATCAGTGACCATTATTTAAAGTAAGAGCGCTGTGAGTACAAAAACTGAAGTTCAGTTGGATGGAAGGTAATGCTGGTAGTCATCCTCAGCACACATCCCTTCATTTATTAGAAGCACTGACATAAAAATCTTAATAGTGACAGATTTGTATTCAAATATAGACTCTTGAACCTCAGCATCCAAGGGCCTCCCAGTTTGAGACAATCTGTACTGGGGAGTGTGTTGTGCTGGCATAGCTGTGTTTCCATATAATCTGACACATATAATGTGTGCCTATGAAAGATACACAGTTTGCTATTTATCTCTTAGATGCTCTGGTTTTGACACTGTGGTAATTTGAAAGCAGTTAAAATGTGAAACTTGATGACCAGGACAAGACTGTTGTGAAGAATTGACACACACTCACTTAGGTGGGAGACACAGAAGTCCCACCCTGTCACCTGCCAAGGTGATTCTTCATCCTTCTATCACTAACATATAAATGTCCTCTATGGTAGTTTCTTCCCAAAGTTACTCTAATGCTGAAATACAGCCTAACTGCTTTCTAATAAAGCCATATAAGTATGTGTATTTTAAAATATTTTCAAAATATTCAGGTGAGTAAAATTTGGAAATGGAGGGGGATTCCCTCTCTGAAGTCTCCAGTTAAGGAATATCAATGCAAATATAACCAGGGCATTTTCAGGAACTCATTGTTTTAATAATTATAAAATAATAAATTATATTAAATTATATTAAATAATTATTTTAACGATTTTGGGAAAGCACATTGACATGCAAAGTAGGTATTCTGAGGTAGGATACAGCAGGTATAACCTATAACCTGCTGATCCAAATTACCTCGATTTTGGACCACAGAATCTGTGATAGATCACATGGCAAAAGAGAGACTTGACAGGCAATCTGACTATGCTCATTCAGTGTTTTGGCTCAGGTACTAAAGAAAAGCATTTCTTTGAACTCTACCCCACTGTACCCCAGCAGTGTGGTGTACACTGCTCCGAAGATATTCTTTATCTTCCCATACACACATCAAATCTCAAGCTGAACGAATTAACAGTTTATTTTTGGGGGTTTTGTTGTTGTTGTTTTGTTGTGGTTTTTTTTTTTTTTTTTTTTATATAACTTTCTAAGGATGACTTTTCATGATTTCCTGAAAAGATTTGGTCTGCCAATTTCCTTTGGACTCTTCTGGCCAGCTTTTCTTGTTGTTTTGGTTAGGGGAGGTTTTTTGGGTTTTGGTTAGAGTTTTTTGTTTGTTTGGGTTTTTGGTTTTTTGGTAAGAAATGGTAACAATTTCAAAGGGACAACATTTCAAAGACTTCTTTGAAACTGAATTTTTCTTTTTCAATACCTTCTATTGTCTTTCACAAATACCTTTTTCATCACTTCGAATTTCAGAAAAATCCAAACTGTGGGAAGAATAAAGATAAGCCTACACAACAACCTCTTCCACTCACTGATACAGAGGCATGATGAACAGCAATTTCTAACCAATGTATACACAAGAGTGGAAGTCTCTAACATGGGTTCAGTTATGCTGGGAAGTATGTAGGTTCAGTTATGCCATTTTCTTGTTGCATTTTATTTCATTTGGGACATATATACAGCACAAAAGCAGTATTTACCAATAAAAATGAACGTACCTTACAAGCACTTTACTGGTATAGTATCCCTTCTTGGATCATTATTTCCATGCTTTATATGAGATAGAAAAGCTTTCAAAACCAGATAATAACACAAGTACCACCTAGAGTAAAGAACAGTTTATTGGGCGGGGGGGAATGTGTGTGTTAATATCATAGTTCTTTTCCCTCCTTGTAGCTACAATAGAGATTTGAGCATATTTCCTGGAGAGAGGAAAGAGAAAATATATAAAAGAACCAAAATACTATGTGAAAATTTCATGCAAGGTGGAAGACATTCCAAATCAGATTTAAAAAAAAAAAAAAAAACCCCAAACCAAAACTATATATAGAAAAACAATGGAGGATTCTACAGTTACAGATGTTCAAATGGGTCTTTGGGATTGGCACAAACTCAATTCCAAAACGAATAAAGGTAGTGGAGATGAATTCCCTGAATGAAAACAAACAAAGGAAGCTTTTTCCTAAACACTTGCAAGGTGTGCGTATATGAAGTGCCACTGATTGTGTTCAAAAATTAGATTATTCTTAAAAAAATAATTAAAAAGAAGAGCATTAAATTCCAAACAGAACTTCTTTAACAGATGGATAGGGGAATGGCAGAATAATACAATCCCGTCTGCTGTCTGAGTCCCTGCTGAGAGCTACTTTCAAGCTGATAATACAATTCTATTTGTGGCTAAAATCGTGCTGTACTGGCAGTTTAGCTCCTCAGGTTTTTTTGTGGGGGGAAAGAGGGATTACTCTGTTTTTCTTTTACTTTATTATTATGAAGTATTTCTATGACATCAGATAAAAATATTGAATATTTTGCTTTTTATTTCAAAGTCACTAAGGTCTGAATTTGAAAGCATACTCAAACATATTCAGTGCAGGAAAGGTTCTTAGCAAAAGTTTAAGTCCATGTATTTCCAGGAGAAGCATGATGGGAAAAATGACAGATTAACATTGACTTCAATCAGGGACATATCTATTCTTTAAAAAGAGTATAGGCTTAGATGTTATCTAAAAAGGACTGAATCATTGTGTGGTAGTGCTTATAGCTTCTCCTTTTTTAAACACACATAGGAGATACGTCTGTTAATTTAAAAGAGAAAAAAAGGGAAATAAAGTAAAAAATATGCGATCACCAATAGATCGATATAAAAGAACAGAATTGTTGATTCGTGGCTTGTGGAAGAGGAGGTTGCATCTTTTATTGGATATGGGTGTGATATAAATTATTAAAACAAAAGATGTCCAAACATAACTTAAAGCGATGCAATACTCCTGTAAATATGATAATACAGTGAGAGGGCAGAGAAAGCTTTATACATGTTGATGGTAAAATAGAAACAAGGTAGACCAAGACACCTTGAACCGAGTTCTGCCAAGGTAAAAAGGCATTTACTGCTCATTTCCTATATATGGATTCAGTCTGGTTCCGTGACTACTGCAAGATCAGCATCAATAGTAATTCTAGTTGCAAACTTGCACTCATTGGCAAAAGTTGTTGGGTTTTTTTCATGGACAAGACTTGTAAATGTCAGATGGATTCTAGACATAGAAACAACAGCACATAAAATTTGAATGAGGTCTTTACCATCTCATCAACAGCACTGTCTTTTTGCATGAAGGGGTTGACTTACATGGACATGAAAACATGAACGTGATTTCCAGTTGATTGCCCAGAATGTTTTTTACCTTGGTAGAAAAAATTCATGCTATATGTTAACAGTGTTGATTACACAGAAGTAATCCATCACTAGGCATGTAGGATGAATATCTGGAAGCACAGCCAGGTGGAGTTTGGCACTGACTGTTTGTCTCCAGGTTAGCCTATATCAGTTTTGGTCTTTTCAGTAAATCTCTTTGTGCAAAGGGTTAAGTGTCAATGCAGATTTAACCTGTAATAATAATAAATAATAGTTAAAATAACTTAAAATCCTCACATTAAATATTGGCACTGATCAGAACACTGAGAAGTCTTCTGATAATTTTGTAGCTGTGTGGAAATGTTACTCTTGTTAAGGGATGTGACAGAACTGGTTGGCAGCTCAGCCTCTGAAAAAACCAGCCAGTTTTGGCCTGCCTTTTATAGTCAGGAGCCCATTCCAACTAGTGGGGAGGAATAGCAAAATGCTTGTGCATGACTTTTAGGGCAGATGTTCTCTCCTCCCTTCCACAAGGAATTCGGGAAACTGACATAGCACCACAGAGATTTTGCCTGCCTTTTACATGATGGCCAACAGGTTTCTATTATATGAGGTTGTCTTGCCACAGTAAATCTATCTCTAGGGAAATCTATATTTGGAATTGTTTTCATCTACCTCCTTCTTCAAGGAATATAGAATTTATTACCAAATCAAAGATGAAAAATTTTAATAGTCTTCCACAACTTGGCCTCCTGTGAGAGGCCATCCCATCAATTTTTCCCCAGTTATGCTCCTATTTGGTCCAACTGCTTTAAGAGATCCATTTAAAACCCCAGTGGCAGGAAATGGTTTCAATACTTAATTAAATTTAAAAGTTTATATCTTATTTCTACTTAGAATTTCTGTGACTTCCCCTTCAAAGCATTTCATCTTATTAGATCTCTACCTGTCTGACATGAAATAGCTTATTGGGATCAGTGTGCAACCATCAACATTCTCACCTTTTCAAGCCTCAAGGCCTGTACTAGAGCAAAGACTTTATATTCCACTTGATTCATACTTATAAGAGCAATCATCAATTTCTCTTCCATATAGTTCCCAGGACATCTTCAATGTACAGGAATATCTGTTAGTTTGTTTTTCTGCTTTTTAAAAAATTCTTGTTCCTCCAGAATTAAGAATATTTGCAGTATTAAAAGCTTGGGCTTGCTTCTGTCCAGAGCATAATCCTTTCCCTCTGCACTCTTTATTTTTTGGCCTTCAAATTCCATATAGATGAAGAAAAAAATTGTGAAAAAAATAGTTCAAAGGGGAGACAGAGGTAAGAAAGGGGTTCGGCGTTTACAGCTATTTTTAAATATTCAGTTTGTTTTAAAAAGCCCTGAAATTATTTCATGAGTTAACCTTGGCTGACTGCCAGGTGTTCAGCAAACTGCTCTCTCATTCTCTCTTAGCAAGGGGAGAGAGTAAGATGAAAAATCTCATGGGTTGAGGTAAGAACAGTGATAATGCTAAATTGAACAAAAGAAACTTTCCTCCCACCCTTCCCTTTTTTCCAAGCTCAGCTTCGCTCCTGACTCTTTTACATTTCCCCCCACCCTGGATGGACCAGATGGGAATGCAGTGTTGCTGTCAGTCCATATCACTTTCTGCTTCCCCTTACTCCTTTGTCTCTGTTCCATCATGACATCCTTCCATAGGATGCAGCCCTTCATGAGCTACTCCAGCATGAGTACTTACCACAGGCTGAAGTTTCTGCATTTTCTACTCCTTCTTAAATACAACAGACACACCACCAGCATCACTGATTTGGCTCAGATTTGGCCAGTGATGTGTCCACTTGGAATCCGGCTGGAGCTGACTGTCTAACACAGGGACAGCCCCCAATATCTTGTCTGGAATATCACCCCTGCAGCTCCCACCTATGAAAACCTCCAATATAAACCTAATTCAATTAATAGTGCATTACAGATTCAGAAAAAATTTTGGTCTGCTTTTTCGATGTTTCCACTGGTACTACAAAACCGGGATACCCATACAAAGTGTCATCAACAGAGCAAGACTTAAAAAACCCATAGACACTTCATAATTACATTATTTTAGCTATTACATTGATATTGAGTGTGTGAGATATTAAAATAATGAAGGTTCAGACAACAATGAACCATCTTTAAGCACTTGTGCTTACATGCAGTATGTATAAATTATGATTAAGAACATTCTAAGTTAATGGCCTTGTCTCTTAATAGTTTCATATACTGTTCCAAAGCAACAAAAAGGAATTGTTCTTCAGGTCTTTGCCAGGGAATCTTCAGCTCTAAAAGTTAATATTCCACCTACCCAGCACAGGTAGACCTTTACACCTCTGGTGGGTTATGTGATAACATGCCTAAAGTGAGAGGCTGTGCATGCTGTCAGGGAGAAGTAAAACACTTGGGCCATTTTTAAAGAATTATAGGCTTACAAGAATTGCAAAGATGTTTATGGTTCACAGAGAATGCAGAATGAACTCATATTTTAGAAACAATAGTACATTAAACTCTGATGGTAAAATTAAAGACATTGCTCTCAATCTTTAATGATCATCCATTTTTTAATACATATATGAGATAATTCTGATAGAGTTTGTAAAAAGCATAACTGTACTAATCTCTCAGGTGGCACTATCTTCTTACAATTAGACAAGGATACATTTCTTCCCTTGTGCAGACTTTTGAGAGGCTAAGGCTTGAAAAGGTAAATTTATCCCTGTGCCATGGTGCCCATCCTTACATTGACAAAGGTTTCTTGCTCTATTTCCACTCATGCCTTTTTTAGACTGGCTCACAAAGAATAAAGATAAAAGTCACTCTAGGCCTATGCTCAACCCAGCTCTGGAAAGGACTAAGGTGAAAAGATGGGAAACATAGTATTCTTTCAACATGCCATACAATCTGAAGCTTCTTCTGAAGCTCTCATAGAAATTAATGCTATTTATTTTAGTGTTTTATATTAAGAGCAATTCAAGTGGATAGAGACTTTCATACATTGGGGGGCTATTTTTTTCTGGTTTGAAATGCTTAGGTTTGATGTCCCCATTCATTCAGGAGGCAACACAAAGATTCTTTGGTTATGATTTGAAGTGTGATAGTGGAAAGCAGTAGCATATGCTAAAAAGCAGTTTATTACTCAAAGGGTATCTTACATCTCTTTAGCACACCTTTAGCACATCTCTTTAAGCAAATAAGATAAAAGAAAAATGTAACTGGAATGTAGAGATGAATTGCAATAAAATAATTTTTATTTAGTAAAGATTCTAAAGAAAATTTTAATTAAAATTAGAGGTAAATATTTAATTTAGCACTTAGATTTCTATATGTTTAGAAAACAAACACTGAAGAAATGATGTCTACCTTCATTAGACTTGGGAAAAAAAATTGTAAAAAGTAAGCTTATAATAACAATTTCCTGAATGAGCTAGTAATGAGTGCTACCATACAGAAGGGACTGGAAAAGGGATAGCTATTTCAGAATTTTTACATTTTTAAAGCAAATCTATTGAATTCCAACATAGAAAAATATAATTGTCAACGTTTTCAAAATGAAACTTTTTTAAATGTTTACTCTACTAAAAATTTCAAACACTCCAAACCAAATATTTCTTCTCTTCTCTTCTTCCCCCCTTTTCTGCCTCTCCCTTCCCACCTAGTAAAGCAATATATTGGTATTCCATTTCTGTTTCACCAAGAAAAAGATTTTTCTCCATTTTTTTCCTCCTGCTTTTTCTTCCCCTCTAAGAGGTGAAGGATGCCATCTTCATCCCCAATGAAGTCAAAAGAAAAATTCCCACTGGCTTCAATAAGAATGGAATATCATCCAGAATGCTCATATTCCTGAGACCTTTGTCCTATATGCACAATAAATTACAGCTGGTGTCCACCTGTCATTTTGAATTTTCCTGCTTGTCTTTTTCTTTCTGTTCAGAATTTTTTTTTAACCATCTGATTTTTGAGCAATGGATTTGAGATATTATGAGAGGGGTGAGACACGGGGATTTTGTATCACTCTATGATGGCCCCTGCCAAGAGATAATGGATTGACATTGACAAATCCCTAAGAGCTAGACCTGACAGTTAACTGATGCTGTGAGATCAGTCTCAGAGAACCGACTGAGGTTAAGGGGGCAAAAGCTGTGTGAATACTCCACACTTGTCTGATTTTGAGTCTTCCAAACCAAATGTGTTGAAAGTGAGAGGAAGCAAGGCAGCAGTGGCAGAGGGAAAGCAGGGGGAGAAGGGATGGTACAGTGAAATCTTTACATCGAACCCAACACATCAGTCATTGCAGAATTCTTCACAGACTACAGGTAGTGATGATTTATAGGTGGTAAGCTTCAATTTGGGAGGCCATAAGCACATTCTTTGATCTAGACTTCTACAGATTTGTTTCCTATGTACTCAGTAAGTAATAAGTGATTTGCTATTGATTTGTCCACAGGCAGAAGAAAAGTGGATTGGTGCTGCAAGCCCAATGTGAATGGGAACTTCAGGGACATTGCTGCAGAAGGGAAACACACACAGACAGAAAAATGTGCAGACACTTTTAACATGCCAAGACTCTAGCTCCCAAAAATGCTCCAGCTAAAGCTTTGATATTATCAAAGCCTACACAACTGCTTTTACTCCAAATCATAGTGTTTGATCATAGCTAAAAACAAAAGTACATGATAAAGGAAAATACCTTAACAGTCATGAGTTGAAATCCCATGCATAGACTCCCAACATACAGTAAACATTATCTTAAAGAGCCTAAAATGCTATCTTTTTGTTTCTGTTTTTTTTGTTTGTTTGGTTGGTTGGTTTTTTTTTTGGGTTTTTTTTTTTTTGTTTCTAGTTTTTTATTCAGAATAATATATGAAAAATATTTAATGAAAAAAAATATCTTTATTGGTCCAAGAATGACTTTCAGGATTCAAAGTTAATTACACATGACAAACCTATATGAGACATTATATCACCAGCACTTGTGTACTGACCACATCTACTTACAGTCATAAAATTTGAATACAAAATACATGAACTCATTGGTGGAGTAAATCTCAGGAATTCACTCTGTTTTCACTGACTTTCAAAGAACTAAATTTTCCTAATAGACATTTCCCACGGATAGAAGTAAAGAAACAGGAATCTTATAAAAAATGGCAATACCTTACAACTATTCTTAATATTAGTTGATTACATGTAATAAGAGCTGAATACAATTGGCAAAGGGAATAGCTTGAATCTAACACAACTGGTAGTAAAACACCAGTTAGTTTTCAATAGGGATAAAATTTATCCCAAGATGAAAGCCGAGTGTGCAACACTTCCAACCTTTGAGTCATAAAACAAAGGAAAAAGTTTATTTTTTTTTTTTTTAATTCTTTGGCATGTTTGGCAGTTTGGTTTTTTTACTTTCTTTTCTGTCTCCAGGTTACTTTACAAAACCAAAGTCATCTAAACTCTGTTTTAGGCTTAATTTACTAAAAATTTCACTGCTCAAGGACAACTTATGTAACAGAAAATAAATGGGCTTTAATGAGCCAGTTCCTTCACCAATCAATCTTTGATATAATGGTTCAAAGCAACAGCAGCAGTGTACCATGTCTGATAAAATTTTTTACACTCAAATACTGAGCCTACTCCCTAACTATACTATTTGACTAGTAGTAGCTTTAGTCAGCTAGGAAACATGAAATGATAAGTCTGAGATCTTAGAAAGTTTGCCTCCATGCCTGTATCTCACTCAGTAGTCCTCTCCTCCAGAAAAAGTGGAGGAAACTACAATAAAATTGCAGTAAAGGACTTCTTTTTTTTTTCTGATAACTATAAAATCATGTACAAGTTGAGCTCAGCCACTGACACAACTCTGATGTTTTATGCAATAAAGGAGTCAACCTGCTTCAAGGGTCAAAAGTACCATAAGCACGAGACAGGGATTTTGTTTCTGATCTGCAGTCACCCATTTAAGTGATTACTACAGCACTGGTGTATGTGTGTGTATGCCTGCACTATCAATTTAATTTCAGACTGATTTTCATATAGAATTATTTGGGGGAGGAGTGTGGAATTTTGTGGCTTTTTTTTTCTCCTGAAGACTGCATAACTGAGTTGGTTAGAGTGATATGATGTGTCTCATATGTAATACGTACATAACATGATGTTAAATACTGCCAGAGGAATTCTCAGGGTGAATAAAATAGAGCTTTATTTCCCCATATCAAAGCTATAAAATTTTATATTCGAAGGAATTGCAACCCTAGTTTATAAAGAGTATACAGTAAACCAAGGTGCATGGTAAATCAAAGGATCATTTGCAAATGCATACTTCCCTATTGGATAAACCACGTTATTTTATTTTTCTAAATCTGAAATCTTGGTCTACAAGAAACGAAGAAATTCTGAAGAAAAAACAGTAAAAATGTGAGATAAATTGAGACATGAATTTGAGTACAAGAGGGAAAATTGTGGAAAACATTTGTAACATCTTAACTCATAAAATTATTTTCAAGGACAAACTGAGCACTAAAAGGAGACATTACGAAAGGTCCTAAAAAGGCATCACTAAGGAGCAGACCTGGATAAAAGACAGTTAATTATGCTCACAGATATTTATTACCTCAAAGTGTCTAAATAAAATGTAGCTTTTAAACTATTATCCAAGCAAAACCAATGATTTTAACTGGTTCTTTTTACTCAGTATTGATATTCTGTACAGAAAAACACACATAAGCACAATTTCTTAAAACACACCCAATACCAACAAACATAATTTTTAAATGTAAAGAACATCCAGAAAACTAATAATAAACACTCCACCTCCACCAGTTTGACTTACTGAGGAACATAGCCTTGAAACCTGTGTTTCCAAGGAAGCATATTGAATAAGGGTAAATCCCATAGTTCTTAGTGTTTTAAGGGAAAATGACTGGTGGCAGACATATAAGAAAGACACAGTTGAAATGAAGATGAATAGAAAATAACTTTCTCTAGAGTACTTCTCTAACTTTGGAATCTTAATTGCAGTGTGAATTTGCAACTGGAGCCTGAGAGAAAAATTAAAAATGCAGATCGTTATTAAGCAAAACAAGAATGGACATTCAAGAAACAATTGAAAAATGCGTGTTTACATTTAGCATTTTACTTAAAAGAAAATCTATATAAATTTATATTGTTTGTTCTTTGCTTTTCTCTGATAGTTAGAAAACAGCTGTTCTATTGCTTTGGACTTTGACTGGCTAGATTGCAAGGCTCAATAATCTGTCTCGGCTCAGGGTTAAGTGATGGAATTCATTTAAATGCCCCAGAAGTAATCATCCACAAAGAGTACATTATTTCTTTTTTATGAATTTTCAAACCTAATACTGATGGGTGGCATGCAATTAAACCTGATCAATATGTAATTTAGGTGGGCTGACATGTTTTCAAATTCTCAGCATATAGATTCTTTCAATATTGCAAGAGCTTAGTGAAATAGTCAGCCCTTATGAAACAGCCAAAGCAGTTTAGTACAGTAAAACAACAAAATACGCCTGTTCCAAAGACACATGGGGTAGAAATTAAAGTTACAGACACTAACTTTTCAAAGAAATAAGTAAGAAAAGGAGACCTTTCTAAATAGGTTCAAAGCAACCACTTTGACAGAAATTAACATGTATATGTAAAGGTTGATGCACTGCACTAAATAAAGATGGGGGATTAATTTTCTAACAAGGTGTTTAAACATAGATCTGAGAGAACTGAATTATGATAAAAGTCAGTCATGTATCACAAATATTGCTTCTAAAAACTATATTGGCAAAATATTAATGAAAATGTGTTTGTTTTTTAAAAATGTGGTTTATCATAATGATCCTTTGTGTTAAGCTAATAAATAAGGCAAAGTACATTGCTTTGTGACCCTAAAGGTCATTAGTGACAGTCTCTAGTATTACTAATTACCTTGCTGTCATTTACACAATAAGAATTACACTTGACTTCTTATAATCTTACATGGACCACTCTTAAAATTTATGCCTGAGGTTCTAGTCTGCTTCCTCTCCTGTTTTCACAGACAGCACACACGTTGCTTTCCAGAAAAATACCAAAAACATAATCATAGATTATTCTCTAAGGAAGCAACATTTAAGAAAGCAAGGAAATCTTAAAATCTTTTTAGTGTTTAGCTCATCTATATTTTAGAAACTGGTTTTAGCTAACACAGAAAGACTGATTTGTCTGCTTTCTCTAACTGTGATGCTTTTTCATCTCATGTAAACTCCATTTCTCAGATATCAGTGTTCAGCTTTTCTTTTATCGCTCTTAGCATTATTTGCACCTTACATCATTGCACACTTCTGCAAATGCTGAAGATGTATTGAATATTGCATACCTATAAAGCACAGATGTGAGTATCACAGAGAATAAACTTTCAGATTCTCAAAGACTCTGCCAAAGCCTGTTATCTGTTTTAGGGATTTTGGAAATCATCTTCTTGCATTTATCCCATATGAAAATATATTACTCATTTCCCTGTGAAATTAGAGAGATGGCTTTAATCAGTGGCGGAATTTTGAAACACTTTTCTTGTTAAGTGGGAAAAGACTGGGAGAAAGAGGGTTCCTGATTTTTTCATAGCTGTATGGCTGTAAATCTGCTACAAGCCTGTTTGCTTATTCTAGATTTTTGGAGCATTGTTGTAGGTAGATCAAATGGGTTCACCTAGACCTCTGCTCCCCATTGCACACTCTGGGACTTCGGTGCATGTCTGCACAGGCCAGATTAATCTTGCAGAAAGCAGCAGTAGCCTTGAAGTGTGGTGAGCCAAAGGAAAAAAAAAAAATCATGATTACTTTAGTTCAGCTGAAGAGGAGACTGTTTTTTCTATGAAAGAGGAGTTGTACCGCTAACCAGTGACGAAGAAATTCAGAACAAAAAGCAAGACCATCTAACTCAAAAGTAAATAAAAACCTTAAAAACTAGCAATTGTTCTACTGCACATCTTGTGTAACTTCTAAATAGATAACATTTGTATGTCTAACTTCAGCAACTTTTTTGTACTCTGTTTGTAACTGGATTTCAGTGAGTGTCAAAATCAAGGAATTAAATATCACTATTTAAAATATTTTGTGAAAACACAGTAGATTATTTTAACAGTGTACCTCCTAGGTGCCAAATGTGAAACAAGGAAGCAGCAGTTACAATATAAATTAAAAACAGAAATATATTCATTTTCACTAGGGAAGAGCACTCTAGAATCAAGCAGCTTTATAAAAAATGCATTAAGGATTTTCAACACCATGCTAAAAGCTGTAGGCTTAAATAGAAAACATTCATTAAAAATTTCTACAGAAAGCAATAGGTTACTATCCCATCTGCAGAAAAGTGTTTCATTTGCAAATTAATAAGCTCTTATAATAGCTACAGCTGATTGGATTTATACATGAGCTCTATTGACTGTTTACTCTTAAACTCCAGAAAATCCCCTAAAAGGATTTATTTCTCCTTTTAATAAATATGAATTTGGTATCATAGCACTGCACAACAGGGGCTCTAGCCTGAGCCCCACAGAATTGTGGCAGGCTTCCAGCCTCCACCAAAATCCATGGAAGCTATCTGATGGCAAATGCTGGTGGAGCCCAGAAGGATCTGGCCCATCCCTGCCTTTAATGAAATGCTAAGCGAGTACCTCCAATGTGTCATTTTGAAATGCCTGAAGTGATATGAAGGGGAAGACATTCACTGAGCTATTTGCTGGTCACTGGGACAGAAATGACAAAGGATTCTGTCCATTAGTTTTTCAATACAGTGTTCAATAGCAGTAGGAAATTGATGGTGTAACAGTGGCATCACATTGGGGAAACTTATGATGCGGACAATAGCACTTCCAATAAAAGGGCTTTTGATTTTCTGTGTGTCAAACTGTTTTAATATTAGGGCATTTCTAGGTCAATGAAGGGTTAATGTAGCACCATAAATCATATCCAAACAAGAGCCCCGTAACTGCCTCTGTCGAAGAACTATTCTGGTAAGGTCAAAAAAGCATTAAGAGAAGAAAAGGAAAAACACACACAAAAGTAGGTTGCAAAAGCAATGCAGAGCTACATCTATTCCACTGCCCCAAAACTGACATTGACACAGCATACTAAAGAGAGTGAATAATAGGTGAATTAGAAATTAATGATTCCTCTGCTATGTAAATGGCAATTAAAGGACATGCCATGCTGCAGGCTCTGTCCTAAAACTCCTCTCCATTTGTTTGGATTGAAATTCATAGCATATGTAAATGCAGCAATGAGACCTGGTATGTGACTACTGAAAGCTAGAAATCTGGACACAATTTCAACAGTTACGTTCTTAAATTTACGTTTACAAATTCACCTTTAAAAGAGAATTTAAGAGGAGGAAAAAAGTGTTACATAGCTGATTTCTTGGTATGAGTAAATAATGGCTGCACAGAGTAACACATTATACCTTCAGCACAGCACAGTAGCAAAACTCAATAATTTACATTGATTATAATCCTACACATCAAAGTGTTACTTTAACAAAGCACCACAGTAGCTGCTATTTGTAAGTGCCTTCTGTCCTGAAAGGTGCTAGAAAGAACAGCTTCCTTTCATGGTGTCAAAGTGTTAAGTTTTCATCTCATAAAACATCCTTTCATCTCCATTGCATGTAAGTGCAATTAATAAAATGACAAATTCAATAAAGAATAGAGGAATTGTAGTAAAGGAGTATGTCTGTTGTTTTGTTCGTGCTCTCAGTTTAATATGGCTACATCTATCACATAAGGTACAGAGAAAAGGCTTTTGGAGCCAAAGAATCCTTTAGGGACCTTGTCAAACAGGGGAAGATCACAGTCCAATACTGTTTTACTAGTGAACTAGAGAGAGATCTACTCACAATAAAAATTCCAGTCCAGCTTTGGGAGTTACTGTACCTTGTAGTCAGCCTAAGAAAAGAATGATTCAGAACTGGGTAAACTTCGACACATTTGTCATTTAAAATCTGCAAATTCCTGCAATATTCTGTGCTAGCATGTGAAACAAATGGGCTTCTGGGAGGGAAAGCTGCATTGACAAACTCAGCAAAGAGCAATTTTCTGTCATTTAATGAAGGATGGAGGGAGGCCTTGATAAAGTACCCACTCATTACAAGTTTGTTTTAGTACGTGTGTCTGTGTGTGAGACAGAGAGAATGTGTGTGTGTTGATGAAAGGGCAATCTCACTAGTTCAATCTTCTCAGACAAGTTGGACTTGCTAAAAGCACTCTTTATTTTCTTTTAAATTCAGTTAAACACACTTTCACATACGTAATATTTGCATGCTGGCATTTTCATTTTTTGCTAAAAGATGCATATTTTTTATCTCGGCTCATACGTTGTCTCTTTTTTTTTCTCTAAAATGTAAATTTTGATTGACCGAGTGTTTTTTCCTCCTTAACATATATAAACTACTATAAAAATGGGGAAAAAAAAAGGTGTAGTCCCATACATATTGTATATAAAGTAGTCAAACTCTTGTGTATTATGGCCAGTTTTCTGAACCAGGTAAGTCTGTTCTGTGTGTAATTCTAGATAACCTCTGAATATAAGATAATTACCTGCTTTCATCCTCTGCTGCCTAATGAAAGCAAATTAAGCAAACTTTTAACTACTGTCATGGATTCAGTTTGTTTAGTATATCCCTAGGAAGGCTGTGGCCTTAACTTGAAAGATATTAGCAAAGCTTCTATTAGGAAGTACTTGTAAATTGAGTGGGTGCACATTATCTCTTAGTAACTTGTAGTCTTTCAAAGACTTATTACAGCTAGTAGTGTCAAGTTAGTGAAGCAAGGTTCATGAAATCAAGGACATGAAGCCACTGCAGACTGAGGGATTTAGTATTCAATAAGCTACTCCTCAAAAATGTCATTCAATGTATTGCTGGCTGCTTCTACAATGAAACAATTTCTATATTTTTCCTTTACTTGTAATAAAGGACTGCATCACCACAAATTAAGTCAAAAGCTCCCCAGTTAAAACATAGCTATTCAATTATCTTTTTATTCTTTTGGGTGGATATCATTCCTTGGGTTTGGAGTCCAACAATTAACTATTTGAGCAACCAAAATTTAAAGAGGATAACAGGAGGACAATCACTGCAATGGTAAGACTTCCAGGCATTAAAGTTAATAAAACTGTATCTTTATCAGAGAACTAAAATTTCTGGAAAACTGCTACTTTTTTGCACTGCTGCTATTTAAAGACATGTCTGGTCCCAACAGAAATCTGGTCATTTCCTCCGAATTTTATGCTAATTGGACTTTTTTTGTCCCTGTTGTACCTGTTCCATACCTAAATATGGATTATTTTTAGACCTTTTACCCTGAAATGGAATAACACATTTCAACTGGTGTTCTAGTGTTTGGGCAAATGCTAGATTTCACAGCCCAGCTATTTAGACTGAGAAAGCTTACTGAAAGCTTCAAGTGAAAACAGAAATAGAGTGAAAAAAATAAATCAACAAACCAAAACAAATAAAACCAACCAACCAATCAAAAAAATGCCAAAACAAAACAAACAGACAAAAAAACTGAAAACCAAAAAAAAAAAAAAAAAAAGAAATTTAAAAAAGGAAAAAAAAAGAAAAAAGAAACCCCCTACACCAAAAAGAAACCACCCACCATCCAAGACCTTAGTCCTCACAGACTCTTGTCTAATGAAGTCTACCTAGATAAACTTCACCTCTACACTAATATCACCAGTTTTTACACACAATCTAATTTGGCTATTTGCACAGGAAAAGTATTCTGAAAACTCATTGAATATGCTTAACGATAGGAAATTTCTAATTTTTAACAATGTTCCAAGGAATTCTGGATTTCTGTTTTTTAACAGTGACTGAGTAATCATGATATAAATAGTGCATAGAAAAAAAGTATTTGCTTATATGATCCTCTCAATTAAAATAACTATTTTTAAAAGACTACGTAGATGTTGGCAGAGGCTGATTTCAAGAGGTAGATTTTCAGCAAAATTAAACAGAAGCTAAAGGAATTCCTGACTATTTGTCCTGACAAACCATAGACTTCATCTTTTGTTTTAAAGGTTTTTTTGTGTTTCTCTACTTTTGTTGTTGCTGATGACTAATTAAATGGCATTTCCTCTGTAGACTATCTGTGGTGGTGGACACAGTTGCACAGGAGAGCACTGTGCCAGAAGATGGATCCTTTACCCAGTGCCAGCATGCTTAGTTCAGGATCACAGGGACTGTAAGTATTGGTCCATAAGTATCATTTCCGTTTCAAATCTGGCTCAGTCTGGCCAAAGATTAAAGCAATTTTTAGTTATATTTTTTGTCACTAGCCATGGTTAATTAGATCATATTAGGCACTGAAAGTAAAAAATAAAGTGAGGTGTATGGTGAAAGTACCCTTCTTCCAAAATCACCAGGACTTTTTGGCTTTCCATCAGGGAGATAGGAAATATCATAAAATTCCTGGTTAAACTCAGTACAATAATTTCTTTTGACAACTTCAAATGATATAAAACCAGTAAAATAATCCAAGGGACTTTTTTCTAGATCAGTGAGTAAAGTGTCCTCTTACACTTGCTCTAGACTGATTTGCAATGGTGTCCATATCTGAAGAGCAATTCTCGTGTTACACTTTTTAATGTGCAAGCAGCAGTAAAATAAAAGCTGTCCAAATGCCTCACAAACATGATGGATGTTTGGGTAATAATATTATTTTTCTCCTGAATATTGCTTCAAAACATTTTTTTCCTCTAAAACTTACTTCCAAATGCTCTTTACCCATTTGAAACAGAAAATCAGATTTGCAGAACTGAAAATAAAAATTGCTGCTTCTGTGCTTGTATAAATACCAGTCTAATCAGAATACAGTATATTATTGGATTTTTAATTTTCTTTTGAAAAGACCAAGCTATGTTAAGCAGCCTTTAGCAAGCTGTCACAGATGAGACCAATAAGCACATCCTGACTTAACACACATCAGGGGTTGCCAAGGATACACTGTCAGGGGACTAGGGTCAGGAGTCAAACTGACCAATATTGAGTAAATTACATTGGTTCGAATGATTCCCCCTGAGCTAGTAATGATATGGCATGCACATAGTTTTGCTCTGCAGACTGATAAATACTGCATTTGAAGGCTAAACAAGGAACAAAGCATGGAAAAATGATTCTCTATAGACTGTCATAAACATTCATTCACATCACTCTGAGATTAAAAAATACCATCATTGAAATTATCAGTATTCCTTTCCTGAAAAATGCAACAAAAGGATCAAGGCTTTTCACACAAAAAGCAAAACAAGTAATAAGCTAAAATAACTGGAAAGAGCAAAAAAAGGCAAAAGGGAGTAAGTCACTCTTCATATTTTGCACATTGTACAGTCTTTATTGATATGAAAAGTGATACAAAATCTTTATTAAGTAGAACTGTTAATGGCATCTTACAATAGCACAATTAACTTCTTTATTCCTCACATATTTTATATTTTTTTCCAGTTGTAACTCATCTGAAAGAAATAGGAAAATCTTAAAGGTACTGTCTAAAACAACTTATGATAAATTCACTGCTAAGCAAATGAACTACACTGAAGTAACTTGGGGTAAAGTCTATTGGTAACTGAAAGCACTAATATAAGAAAGAATTTGTTTCTGGCCAGCCAACATATACAACAACCTTCCCTAAATTCTCAGAGTCCCAGTGAGAAACTACATTTGTAAGATCATCAAAGCTGAAATTTACATATATGAGTTTGAAAATATGACACAGTTCAGAATTCTGGATGTTATTTTCTCATTTCTTATATTGCCTTGTTCCTTTTATAAATTCTTCTAAGTATGTCAAGTGAGTATCAGGGAGAAGTTTTAGACTTCTTTATTTTCATTCCTTTAGTCCACATTTTTCTTTCATGATCATAATTTCCATCCTTTTTACATGTGTTCAGGTTTTTTTTATATTATTAGCTGAATATATTTTTCAAGGTCACGTTCACTATATTTTCTTCTTTAAGCTATTTCTTTTTCTCCATAATGCATTTTCCCCTCCCTGCTCCTTGCTGCCAGGGCACACAGACAGCAAATCTTTTTTCCACCTTCCACATCCATGTTTCCAAACTAACAAATTTAGTATCTTTCAAAACAAGGTACTTTATGTTCTGTCAACAATGTTTTAAAAATTGCTCAGGTTTTCTGTATGATGGTTTTTGTCACCAGTGGTTATATAATATTTGCATATACATGCACATATCACTGTTTGTTACCAAACACTCGGTACCATGTTGAGAACAGATTTCTCCATTAACCTCCTGTCAGAAAATAACATAACCTCTTTTTCTCACAAATGCAAGCTGTTTCAGATCCTGTCTCTCCTTTTCTGTCACTGTTTGGGTACTGTGCTTTGAAGATAAACTTTATTGAAGAAATAGACAAAAGCAGCTGCTGCTCTCAAGATTTACTCTGTTTGTGCTCATTGTTATATAACAATAGTCACGACCACTCTGCGCAAAGCTCACCGAACAGCCATACAGTTATTCATCCTTCTCTGGTTTGATTTCTACCTGTTTTAAATATAAAATAGAAACAGTGAGAGTTTCCTCATGGACAGAGTGAGAGCTCCATCCATTTTCCTCATGCAGATGTGTGGTGTTTTAGCCTTAGTGGATCCTACCAACGAATCTCTCCCAAAACCCTTCTGGGGAAGAAGGAAAGAGTAGTAATGGATGATTGTTTGTTGTGGAAGAAAACCTACAGTTACACCAGATTAGACAAGACAGATGCTTGTGGTGAAAGAGCTGCAGAGAAGAGTCTGCAGAGACAGACACTTAGAAATTGCCCAGGAGCTCCTATTAGATAAATATTTGGAAGTGTTCAGGGCCCAGCTGGATGGGACCCTGAGAAACTTGGTTTAGTGGAAGGCATCTCTACCCATGGCAAGGCAGTTCGAGCTGGATGGTCTTTAAGGTCCCTTCCAACCCAAACAATTCTATAATCCTGTCATCAGCCACTCCAATAATTTTTGGTGCTGCCACCAGCAGAGTAGAGCAGATATTTTGTGCAATAGCACAGTGAGGTGCCACCTCTCTGCTGAGCAGAGGTTGCTCACTTCTAGATCTCAGAAGGGATCCAATTCATGTGGCAGAAGAAAAAAACGAGTACTGCTTTTTGGCTGATGCCAAAGTCCAGAACTTGAGTTGTCTGTCTGTGCTGGGCAGATTTCCAGAGTGAACATAAGTGTAATTCATAATTAAGTAATTTTTTTCAAAAATAGACAAACCCAACTTAGTCCCATTTTTACAAAATTCTATTCTCCTTGAATTTATGTTGTAAAGTCTGTCACAAAATAAAAGCATAAAGGAAGATAATCATTACACATTCAATGATGGGAAGTTTGATGATGTGAGAAAGGCAACTTATATTGCTTCAGGAGCTGAGCCCAGATTGCTTGTTTTACGTACACTTGTGTTACTCACATATGCTCCATGTCCTGCACTGATTACATTGCAATTTCACTGTTGATATCAATAGAAATGGTGACTTATGAATGCAGTACTAAACGTATTCCAGAGCAAATAATGACTGAGATTATTAATAAATCACAGCTTCATTTATACAAAGAGGGCCACTTTATAAAGCTCACTACTTAAGCTACAATTAGTTTACTCATGCTTTGGCAGAAGAATATAGTTTTTCCAAGAATCATGTTAAGGTCTTCGCTCAAGATTTGAATTTGTTGCAAGCAACTCCCTTTGCACTTCCAAGCTTGTGCCACTGTTCTTTTGGAATGCACAGCTCATTTTCCTGGATAATGATGCAAAGGTTTCATTTTTCAACAAAAGACACAAGCAATAGAAAGAAGACTGAAGGCAACCTTGCAGAGTTACTCTATTCACATGTCTTCAATTTGTTGAGAGCTTTGTCTTGCTAGAGGCACTATCTAGATGTTAATTCAGTTAATTTGAAGGACCAAAGTGAGCAAAAAGTTGCTGCTGACAGAAAAACACTATCAAAATTATATGGTAGATTCACATGCTCTCTATTAATATACTAATTTCTTATCACCTGCCTCTTTGAAAAAAAAAAAAAAAAAAAGTTCCCTAGCACTGCTTCTGCTCATTTCCAATAGAAATATCTGCACACCAATCAGTTTTATTTTTCAATGCCCATGCAGCCCTATCCTTGATCAGCAAGACTGACTAGAATAACTAACCACTCCCTACTTTACAAAGTGAGTACAAAACAAACATAAATTAAAATGGAAACCATTAATGAGTTTGCCTGTCTATAGAGACTGCAGGAAGATCAAAACAGAAGTATGTTGTCTTCTCAGCTTATTCTTTTCCTGGAATGTCTAAATCCATCTTTCATGCTCCCATCTTCTCCAATTTAAAAAAATTTTAAAAAAAGAAAAAAAGAACTGTTTATCCAAATGCCATAATTTCTTTTATTCTTTGTGTTCAAATTTTATAAAAAATATTAAAGATAGTATTTCAAAAAATTGATCCTTGCAACATAAAAAGTCAATGTTAGTTAATAAAGAACAGTATTTTAAAACTAATGGAATCAACTTAGGTAGCTTTGTTGGTTGTTTAAAAGCCCAATTTTAAAAAAATCATTCACTGTAAAGGAGAAGTATATGTTCAACAGCTTCCTACTGTATTACCAAAATCAGTGGAATCTTCTCAAATCTCCCAATTTAAGGCCTCATTAACTTAAGTAATAACTTGCATGGTAAAGTCACAATGCTGTAGTTAAAGGTCAACAGGCATTTAGCACACTTGTTTAAAAAACACTCTATAAGAAGCAGAACTCTCCACTACATAGTTAGGGCTAGCTTGGGTTTTGCACTCAATGTAGATATGCAAACTAATTCTTATATCAGAAATTATTCTCTGAAATTATTTACATTTGAATTTCTGAAAATATTGTGTTTTCTGAAAATATTGAATTTTGCAAGTAAATTGATGAGTTCAAGTTAAAATACCTTAAAAATTGATCTTTCCAAGATATAGAGCAGTCACTTTTTCTTCAGAGGGTTAGAATCATTAGCAAAACAGACATCAATCATGCACACCAAGGAGTTCCAAATTGCTGATACTTTTACCCATTAATTTTGTAAGAAAATTTCATCTTTTGAGACACTGGCTGGGTGATATGAAAATGGGCATGGGGAACTTGGCAGGGAAAAGAAATTCGATACAGAAAAGAAACAGCAAAAGAGAGCAGGAACAAGATGCTGTGGTTACGTGAAAGGCAGGCTGAGTGAAGAAACATGGGTTCATGTTTCTCATTTGTCTCTCTGCTTTTTATCATTGCTCTGGCAAAAAAACAGAAGTAAAAACAATTTTGCTGGCTGATATGCTTTGTTTATTAGGATAATCCAGAGAGGAGCATGATAGACAGAACCTCAGTGGCTACTGAGGAAACTATGTCAACGATTTTGTATGTTTAAAATAGCATTATTGTAGATAAAATAATATCATGAAGAAAGAAGATTTATATTCCCTCTTAAATGTCACTTGTGAAACCTCTTCAAGAGTGCCATGTTCAGAATGGTTTCCCCAGTTTGTGAAATACAGTGGTGCATAATAATTGCAAGGTGCATTTACTCTGACTAGGACAAAGAAGGCACTGTCCAACCCAGATCTCTAGTGCAAATATTTTTAGCCTAGAATAAAGACTGAATAATCAAAAACCTTCATGTACCCATACATTTCCAGAAATTACCTACCAAAGCATGAAGAAAAAGAAAGATTTAGCAAGTAGACAATTTCCTATTTATTATCAGATATCCTGAATAGGGATCTTTAAAATTTAAAAAAGTGGAGAAGATCTTAAATTTGTGAGATCTTAAATTAAAAAAAAAAGGAGTTTTTTTTTATTATTTATAAGGAGAAGAATAATTTGAAAAATCAAAGTCAACCCATTTTTTAGAAATTCATCTGAAAACTATGGCAAGTCTATAAATTCTAATCAATTGTTTATGCTTAAATTTAATCACAACAATACTTCTGGAAAATAATATTATAACCACCAGTTTTCATAATATTTAATGTAACACATTTGGTGTTGTCATGCAATATTGTGATTTTTATATATTTGTTATATATATTTTATATTCCTATTGGTATATCCTAAATACTAATTTCTGCATTCAGTTATAAGCATATCCCATGAGGCTGTTGGAATGTAACAAGGGATGTTTACACATTAGGAAGACTTTGGGCAGGTCTGTGATAATGTTTTCGTTTGGCAGGGCACTTTTGAAGTTAATCTCTTGACTGCTTTCGCTATTGTGCCTCGGTTTGCATCGTGGGATAGTTAAAATGTGTGGCTGGGTTCTCTTCTGGTGAAACTCAAGTAAACTGTATTTAGTGTTCTCCAGCTACTGCTGTGAACTCAGTCCACATGATAAGATTAAAACTAATCCAAAATTATGTCATCAAAATAGGAATGAATTCTCGGTCTTCACTGACAGTTGCTTCTTCCTACACATAGATTCACTTCCCTTTGTACTGATTACTGGAGAGACATCTTCAGAGATTTGGAAACTACTGCAAGTTTCCTCCCCTGATCCTGCTTTGGAATGTGTGTAGAGACCAAACTGCTCTTTTCCAAATGCTTGAACCCTACTATGATTTCTCAAGCTGTATCATCTGTTTATCTGTTCCTACAAGGATTTTTAAGTTCCTACAGTTTTTCTTATCTGAATGATGAACTTAAAATTTAAATTAAAGATTATGTGTAACTATTTACTTTTCTATAAAGAAGAATCATTCAGAGAACAGTAATTTAATAAAAGGCTATGAACATGGACTCTATCCTGTTGCAGACAGTAAGTAGCTTTCAGAGAACAGAGCAGGTGCCTTTGTGAAGGAAGAAATGGGAAAAAAAATACTTCCAGTTTCTACAGGAAATGTTAACTTCCCACCCATGGTTTATCCGTAACCTCACCTTAATTGTTCTGCTAATGAAATGTATTGCTTTGTCTGGCTCAAGGCAGGCTAGCATCTCTCTTGTGATGCTGAAACTGAAATTTCATGTGCCAAAAGCAAGCCCAGGAAACATTTCCAATATTGATAGTCACAGAGTTATCTGTGCCAAAAAACACCTATGCACCACTTGGTCACACATATTTATAGTAATTCTGCAAAACAACCTAGTGCAGACCAGATCTGATTCTAAACTGCATCACTATGGCTTGGATTTAATGTGTTATTCCAGGAAAGCACTTAAGCAGATTCTCATGGCTGACTTACATTAATGAGACTTAATTACATGCATAATATACGTGCTGTAATGCTTTCTCAAAGAAGGCTCCATATCACAATGACAGCATTCAGTCCCCTACTTTTCCCACAATATTCAAAACTCATAGTGTTTGATATGCATAATTTTCTTGCAGTGTTCTTTAATTTTTTCAGGTTTTTAAAGCAGCAACCCCTTATTATATCTTTTATTAGTTCTGAGTATTTTGATGTGTTATGACTGACTCACATAAGCTTATTGTTTATGTTCTCTTAGACCCATAAATGCTCTTATTTCAGCATTTCAGCAGAAGTTAAATTATAAAGTTATAAAAATAAACCAGATAGCTTTTAATTCACTATTTATAAATAGTGTTTTATTCTGAATTAAAACAAAAGCCATGAAAGTCAGACAAAACAAACTAACCTACCTTGCTTTAGGTTTTCGTTATTAGGCATACATCTTGATCAGAGTAATTTGCAAGACAATAAGAATCTCCCTAATACACTTAAAAATATCTGTAGTCTATAAGAGTCCATTCAATCTGAGAGTTTATATCCATTTTTTTTCCCAGTTGAATGACTCTTCATGTTATTTCAGAAGGGATATTTTTTGATGACCTAAAAACAAAAAAAACAAAACAAAACAAAACAAAAAAAAAAACCCAAAAAAAAAAAAAACCAAATCCAAACCAAACATTATGACCTGAAGAAAAATTAAAATATATCATATGGTTGAAGTAGCTTTTGTCAGTTGCAATATATGTGTTTATGTAATGTCTTTGTTTATGTAATGATTTTGTGTTGTGGGATTTTTCAGGTATTCTCTTTTTATATACAGACACACAGCTTCTTGCTAAACTGGAAGGAAGCTTTGTAATCTTGCATATAACGCCTGTGCTTTTTTCACCTTACAGTTGGGCAAGCTATTAATTTCTTGAGTAAAAGGGATATTACAGATGCTTGGCAGAGAGACATCTCAGCAGCAGGCAAAAAACGAATACTTGCCTAAAAAAGTGTCAAAATGTGGATGTGCCTCCAATAATTTAAAAAATAGAAGGTGATAAGTTGAAAATGTCAGGTAATTGGCAGACAGATAGAAAGTTAAACTGTGTCCTCAGTGAAGAAAATTAACCAGCAGCTGCCAGCAGAGGCCCCAAGGTCATCTGAATGTCAGAACCAAGTAAGGGCCAATCATTCAGAAGGGGTTCGCTGCTGATATTTGCCCTCCCTGGTCATTTTCAGATCTCCCAGGAACTGCCCTGAACTACTGCCAACATGTGTTCATTTCTAAAAATTACATAGATTGTGATTTATTACCCATCACGCTACAAAAATCCATTGTGAATTAAATCAGCCCTTTGTTTAAATTGCTCCTCTGCAATACGTATCATATCATCATAAATGACATTGAAGTTATAATCTACAGTAGTCTGCTTCAGCCACTGATAAGGCTCCACCAAGGGACGATCAATACTTACTATTCATTTTTGAAATTATCTTCACATTGATCCCTGAACAAGCGCCAGCAACACAGAGGCACAGTGGCTTTAATACAATAATTATATAAAGGTTTACAGGCTCATCCTCCCAGCCAATAAAAGCTGTCAGCTGGCAGGGACAGTTACAATCCCATAATCCATCAAAATGCTGTTCTCTGACCTATGGGCTTCTGGGCTTTTGGCAAACCTCGATAAACATGCTTATAGAGGAGAGAATAGCAACAAACACGAGCAAGCCGAAGCTCCAGATTCATATTACCGATTGCAAAAACATATCTCTTATAGCACATCACCCTTTTCATCAGAGCAACAAAGAGGTGCATTTTTATTGTAATTCACCCAAGAGTGAGTGACCAGATGCATGCTTATATTCTCGCACAAATTCAGTCTTTTCTTTCCAGCAGGTGACTTGGATCATGTTGTAGCCTCTAATGAAGTAAGCTCACGGAACTAGTCTGAGATATGGCTAATTTAGAGAGGAATAGCTACGTGCTCTACACACAGGAAAACAAGACTGTTAGAGGTCTGAAAGTAAAATACTGAGAGCCTAAGTATAAAAGGAAGCTACCTTCCAGGGGCAAATTAAAATCCGGATTAAGTGGATTGTGAATGACACTGTAGCATTCAGCCAAGACGCCAAGCTTTTTTTTTTTTTTTTTTTTTTTTTGTATGTGTAAATTTGTATTTTCACACAGATGGGGCTAAACAAATAGTTTATTTATTAGTTGAGTTACATAAGTTCAAATTTTGCATATCAATTGAAGATGTACAAAAGAGGAGAGTAGTTATTCAACAAGCAAAGTTTCATGAAACTGTGAAGATTTACTCCAGCTATATTCTTTCCAATTCCAGAATTTAAAAACAAACAAAAAAAAAATAACGTGGATTTGAGGTGGAAAGTTTGAGGAAAAAGAAGGCAGAGTAGAAAATTGAAGATATGCAACAAAAAATAAACAAAGAAAAAGAGAGAGTGCAATAGCATGAATTGGCACAGTGCTGGAATACTTAATAACATATAACATCAACACTGCTTCTTGTATTATTGTTTACCACATCATTTATACTCCTCCTCCTTTACTGATCCCATTGTCAACTTCACAGTATTATCATGTACATAAGAAGCACAGAACCTGACTGGGATTAGCAGGCACAATTTATGTTTTGAGTTTGTCTTTTCAATGACTTATTTGACTCACAAGAATATTGATGAACAAATTTTTCTTTATTTTTTGGCATCCAGGATTATGTTAATGAAAAAGGAATAATTAAAAACCCAAACAAAACACTCCTTGCAAACTAAAAACCCCCAAACACGTTCCCATATTATATCTCTAATATTGGATCAGGAGAAAAGCAAAACTGAATTTTCAAGTTTCATAACATTATGTGGAGCTTCTTTAAGAAAGAGGTACAATTTCCAGACAAAATTTCCTGGTTACTTCTGTGGTTTGGGATATTTTTGATTTGCTTCCAGCCAACACAGAAGACATTCCATTGTGGCATGATTTGACTTAACTCCAATGTTTATATGTGACAAGTGATATTTGCCAACTAAAAACCTTACCTCTGACTTGACTTTCAAAACTCTAGAGTAGACCTTCAATGCATCTAATATCAAAGAAACAGAGACATAAATCTGATGAAAGATGAAGGTAAGTAAAACTTAAAAAGGAACACAGTAGAATTTTAAAATCCTTTATTTGGACCACAATATTCAGAATTATTATTTGATAAAGAAAAATTCTTTCTTGGAACAGTTATCCCTTTCATTTTAGATTTTGGGTTTGGTTTGGGAGGGGTTTTTTTGACCAGTGTTAAAAGGAATTTTTTCCCCTATCAATTGAATTACTGTTCCTTAGTGTGAAATACAATTTAAGTCACCATTTTCTTCTAATTGTTTCAAAGACAAATATATGTGTGTGTTTAAATCGTACAAAAAGTCTTTCTCCACTGATAGCAGTAAAAGATGGAACAGCTGCCACCCATCAACATGCAACAGTAACCAAAGTAATGTTGCACAATAAAAGCACAGTAAAAAAGTGTGCAGTGGCCTCTGTGAGGTCGAGTGTGTTGCCCTGATTCTCTAACAACTTTCATTTACTCAGACTTTGATGGTCTATTGATAGCTACTTATTTTCCCCTCTGTTCTTTTAAACATGCAAAGGAAAATAGCATTTTCCTATCTGATCTTGGAGAGTGCATCAGCTTGTTCTTAAAAGCACAAAGAATCTTGTATCTTTAGAAAAAAGTAGTTCCCATATGGAATAAAGACTCTAAAATACCAAGATAATTGTACCCAAATGACTACAGCAATATCTGTAGCTTTAAGTGTCAAATAACGCTTGGGTCTTAAAGTTAATATGGGTTAAATCTTGTACAGGATTGCCTGTGCTTGCCAAATTACTCCTCCAAAGAAATGTCTATGATCTCACATCAGTCATATACCATGGATGACACCTGGACCACCCTATTCCTTCCAACGAGTTTGCACAGGTAAGACTGATTAGCAATCTAATTGAGAATTAATAAACACTCCAGTTAATGACAGTTATAGAATTCCCATTGCCCCTTATTGATCGCATGGGCTTTGCAGATGGGCCACAAACCGTAAAATAAACCCTCAATAACTACACAAAAACATCCCTCCTGAAGCCCCACACATTTAAAAAAAAACAACAAAACAACATTCAACATAACAAGAAAATGCAGAAAACAACTGCTGCACTAATATAAATTAATTCTAAGTCATATACAGTTTCAGGTTGGGCTTCCTCTCCCTATCAACAACCTCTTCCCATTTCTCTGGCAGCTCAATATGCATGCAGGAGTTAAAGACCTACATTAAGCAATCCCTACCAATGCAGGATTCTTTCCCACAGTACATGTAGGCAATAACACGCCTAAAGAAGGACAAATTATAAAATCAACCCACCATAATTTGGGATTTGTCATCCAGTTATGTGAAAAGACTGGAGTAATTTGCCAACATAAAGACGGTCTCATACAGTGTACTGTCGACAGCTAGTATTGTAATGATAATGAAGCAATCTCTGTAGAACTGACACAGATGCATAAAGTGGTTTTTGAATCTGATATTAGCAACAGACACTCAAAACAAAATTGAAGTATTCTTATACATTTAAAGGATTAATATAAATAGGTTTTTATGAATACAAATGCTTGAAACATCAGCTACAGCAGCAACGTTTAAAATGGGAGCAAAACTTTTGCTTTGGCTAAACCTTCTTCAGACAGAAGAAATTTGTATGAAATTTGAGAATCTCAAAGCATCTTGACACTTTGAGGTTATAGCATGATGGCACTACACTGACATTTTGAACTATGATATCTCAATATGGTGTAAAATAATGCAAAGTTTCATATGAAAGAAAAAGACATTTAAAGAACGGTCAGCTAAAAAAAATAAGCCAAACTAGATATACTGGAGCAAACACATCTGTGGTTTAACCCCATCAGCATCCTTAAACTATTTGTTTTGTGACAAATAGGAGATAAATGTGTATCTTAACAGACTTTCCAAGTAATATTGATCTATATGAACAAACACAGTAATAAAACAATTAAATTTATCTTTGGCTTCATAAAGAGTGTAACAGCTCATACTTTGTGCTACCATTTCTAAAATAGATGCATATACAGAAGTTATTCTCTAATACAGCGTCAATGGAGATAAAAAATAAATTAATTGATAAATCAAAAATCATAATGCGTACTTTCAAGTTACAGATTCTAGTAGCCAGCCATCACATTGCCATACAGAATTGTGAATCCTTTCTGCTACCATTTCATTTCCTAAAATAAATAATTGCATTTTATGTTTAGAGAAAAAAAGAAAAATCAGGAAATTATTTCACCATTAACAGAGCCATCATAGGAGATAGATGAGGATGCTGGAAGTTCAAAGGAAAACAGAATAGTGTAGAGGCAATTTTTTAGTGTAAAGAAGAGGGAACTGTCAAATCCCTGACATTAAAGCAACAAGAGAGAAAAGCAAAGATGTGCACAGTAGAAAGAATTATTCTGTCAGAGATAAAAGAATGATCAAGAAAAAAAAAAAAATTAGGTCTTCCATAATGCAGATAAACAGGTGTGGCTGTTGTAAAGGGAATATTCTGCTTTCTGTTAAGTGAACGCCATGTTTTAATGGTTTCCAATAAGAGTTTAAGAAAAACTTAGTCAAGTTAGTAGGAGAATGTAATTTCCTTATGGAAGGTCAAGAAAAAGTTCCAACATTAGAAGCAGATAATTAAGAAAAGGGCAAGAAACAGGTGAGATTAGGAATATGAAAGATATGCATACATACACAGAAAAATTTGGGAAAAAAGTTTAAGTATATCTGAGTATTGGTTAGTTCTTGCAAATGGGCGTTTCAAATCTGATAGTAACTGGTCAGTGATCTCCCTGTTTTTATCTTGACCAAAAAGATTTTCCATTTTGTTTTCTCCTCACATCTTGGTGAGGAGGGACAAAAGGAAAGCAGCTGGTGGGCAACTGGCAGGTGGCCAAGATCAAGACCATAGGTAGACAATGAGTAAGCTGCTGGTATCACATCAGAAAATTATATAGATATATGATGGTAAAGAAAATATTCTGTTATTCAACATTAAGCAAGCCTCACTAACAAAAATTATAATAATCACTTCCCTATATATTTGAGCTGGGAAAAATCAGGCAGACAGAAGTGATTGTCAGAGCAAATAGGTTTCATTGGTTTCTTCTTGTATAAAGAAGCTGAATTCTATTCAAATAAAATTAATCTCAACAGTACTGCAAGTTTCTTCATCTACTGTGATGAAGATCTGGCAAAGGTTACCAAGATTTGGCTGCACCTGTTTATTGCACTCCTACCAAAGAGATGTTCAGCAAAAGATGTGTTTTCAGTAGAAAAGGATTGGCACCATACACCTCTATTTATGAGATGTAAGGGTACAGAAGGGTTTCAAGAGTCAGATTGTTGAGCTTCCAAAGTAAGGAATTGAAAATTTTTCCAGGAAAGGCTGCAGATGTGAATATCATTTAGTTAAACTGAATATGTACATCTCCCTTTTAATTAGAGTCTTTGTCTAAAATACGTGTTTGCCACTGAAAGACTCTTTAGAAGAGCAACCTAAAAAGTAGTAATAACCTGAAGACCACATCAAAAAAACTCCCTGCAACACTGAAGAATTTTGTCCCAGGGACTGCTTGTAAAAATTAATTATCACCAATGCTGTTTCCTGGATTTTCCTCAAGTGCTTGTTTTTGCAGCACTATATTCTCAGCTAATCAGCTATTCAAGAAATTTCTTTATAAAAATCAGTCACAATCATGTTTATTGACATTAGTACAGTTCTGACATCTGATTCAATATGCAAGTCCATATTAAGCATTTTAGAAACAAAAACTCTGCTCTCTTCTAAGTGTCAAAAGCATACAGAGTGTATTATCTACTATCAACAAAATGTTTATGTGAACTCCAAATGACTTGCTTTAAAATAAGTCTGGATTAGAGAGATGCAATACTACCCAAATCTAATAAAAATATTACACCAGATCAAATACTAAAATGCTGAGCTAATACTTTTAATACATATATAGCAGAATGATATTCCAGTAATTCCTTCTGTTGCTAAAGGACATATTCTGTCAACATCTAGTATCCCTGTGAACAGGATGTGGAATGAGAATACTTATTTAGAATCACTAATTGCTATAGAAATTATATGGTTGCTAAAAAAGAAATAAGCAACATAAAATTCCTGAGCACTTCATAACATAAAAACTTATCTTTAATATGATTATCCAAACTGAAATTCATTCAGCATCTGAATAGCTATTATTTTTTGGTAGCTAAAGACTAACTGAAACAAAAGTAGGTTTCATAAAAGGGTTAAACTAACCACTGCAGCTTAGTAGCACCAATGTCTTCTGTTTAACGTTATGTAAATGATAGGGAGTTGTCACAAAGGGTGGTTTACATACAGCCAGTATTAGAGGGAAAAGAGTTATACCTTGTCCTTATGTAACATGCTTAAGTTAAAAATATTTGGAATAAATGAGGACTTTGTTGATAGGGCATTTGGCTATAGAATACTAGTGAAATGACTGTGTAAATCACCTGCAGAAAGCTCTTCTAGGGTCAAAAATGTGATTTTTTTTCCTATCCATCCTTTTAAAAGCCATTTCTAGGATATCAATACACTCATTTCCCAACATTATTTTTAATCCTGCTTTACCCTGACCTTTCTTTGATATCTATAAGAAAAGCCATAAATTACTTGTAGAAAGTGATCTAATAAGCTGATTATGGAAAATCTTAAAACTGTATCCAATATGTTGATGTATCCATAACTTTATCCATGACTAACATGTAAGATTGGGGGAAAAAAAAAAGTGAATATAGAGATATGCAAACTATAGAATACACTTTCTGGCATAGGACCTTTGCCCTTTGCAACCTTCAATAGTATTCTCAGTGTCATGTCAGCCATGCTTCACATTCGTGTAAGTACACCTACAATGTTGATTGCTGTACTTAGACCACTTCAAAGATGCCAACCAAAACTAAACATTGATCAAACTCCTTAGAGATGAAAACATAAACTGAAAATTACTAATAAGTAGAGGTTATCCTCCTTAAGTGAAATAATAGTCTATATTCCAAATGAAAATGCTTTTATGGTGTGTACAATGCAGAATTTTTATGCAATATAGCTACAATGCAGACATAAATATCTTCTTCTTTTTGCCAATTAGGACGTAAAGCAATACGAAGAAAAATTATTTGGACAAGATTTTAGCAGTCATAGCACAGTAACACACATGAGGACAAACACATCAATTGTAAGTCTTTGGACTACAGATTTCAAACAATAGAGGGCTCTTTCCTAGAAACTGCATTGCTGAGTACACACAGACATCCCTCACTAATTTGTTGTCTCAGCCATGTAGAAGAGGCTCAGTGTATGCTTCTAGGTCATTATAACATTAGATAATATCACATATAAATGTTAAATGACAGTCACATAAGGACATATATGAAATACTAAAGATACTCTAGAAACTTTCTCTTGTATTTTTATTTAATTGCTTTCGACTTGTAACAATAGGAAAGTACTGGGCTGTGGAAGAACAGCACTTGCCTGCACAACAGACGATGTATCTATTATCTCACTTCCATGAAGGTCATCGACCTATGACAGTTGGAGTAGCAGAAACATTAGAAATCATGTGCAATTTAATCTTTACACAAATAAAGGAAAAGTATCACAATGCCTGAATAATGAAGAGTCTCTCAGAGAAAAAGAAAAGTCTGTCCCTGAGGATATTCTTCATTTTCTTTCCTGAACTGTTCCAATGCGTTCACACTATGAGATTCACTCACTGTGCTGACACACGTATTAATAGTATTTTGGCTGGAAGAGTGTAGATGTTCTAAAGTGATTGCAAAGTGCATCTGTGACTCAGTTCTCCTTTCATTCATTCATTACTTCTTCATGTCAATTCTGGGAGACTATTGTTCACCGAGAAACTGTCATCAGGATTGAAATTAACTGTTTTTTCTCCCACTTCAGGCAAGAGTGTCTTTATGTTCCCTGCTTTCCAGAACATGCTATCTTTTCTTTTACCAAGTTGGTGATGAAAATATTATATCAGTTTCATTTGAAAATAAACAAATTTCAGGAAAATGTGGAGGAGCATACATAACAAAAGAGGATAACCATTAAAAGCATTTTTAAGTTATCAGACTGTACTACTCTTCTGATAATTTCAAAATCAAGCAAACTGAAACAAAGCACGTCAATTCCAATTCCCAGTAAGCTAATAGCTAATGAAGGTCTACAATACAAGTTTATTTTCTACATTCTGAAAATGGAACCTTTATGTCATCAAGAAAGGAAAAGGCAAAAAATAATTAAGAGTCAGAAGAGGTCAGTTATTTCATCTTGTTGTTATTAAGTGAAAATAAAGGGTATTAAAAAAATATCCATAAAAGAATGCTGTTATTGACAAGCTGCAAATGACTTAAATTCTCTACTGGTCTTTAGGAAGATGAAGAAGATTATTAGATGATGATTATTAGATGAAGATTATGAGGGCTTTTTTTTGTTTTGTTTTCTTTTCTTTTGTTGTTTTTGTTTTGGCTTTTTTTTTTTTTTTTTTTTTTTTTGGCTGGGGGGTTTTGTTGATTTTTTTTGTTGTTTTTTGGGTTTTTTTGTTTTATTTGTTTGTTTTTTGGTTTTCTTGCTTTTTTTAAAATTTATTTTAAATACCAGGCTGCAGGTTTTGGAATAATGTGGAAATGACTAATTTTTCTTTAGAATTATTATTTCATTTTTCACTGGACCTTTCTTTTTCATTATTTGACTTAACTTTGGTGTCATTTGAAAAAAAAATTAGAATAATATGAGCTTTATTTAAATATGTAGTTTACCATTTAAAACAAGAAAAATATTTCAGAATTCTATTTGAAATTAAAATGGTGACAGAAACTCAAAATTTGGAAATATTTCAGGTTAATGAAAACAAAAATTATCATGAAGGTTTTTGTATTCAAAATCAACATTTAAAAAACTCAAAATGAAATATTTCAACACAACCAAAGTGAATACATTTTCAATTTGAAACTGAGTCTATGTATTGTACTGCAGTATTATTTCAGAAAAATAACAGTGCAACAGAAGTGTTTAAGAAAATTACTATTTTTCAAAATAATAGAAAAATTATATCTCCTTCCACAGTTTATTAGACTCTTAAATTTGAGAGAGTTGTGAGTGATTTCCCAAAAATGCAAGGACTTTCATTGATGTTCTGCTCTCTGAATGATTGGAGAACAACCAGTTTTATTAATCTAAATTAAAGTATATTAATTTTCTATTTAGCAAAGGACATGGAGAATTTATTTTCTTTTATTCTCATAATTGTGTAATCAAATTTTGGTATAAAGATGAAAAAGAGGGAAACTGACCATTTAAAAATGATGGTATTGTTTGGAAAGGTTCTAGGTCTTGCTTGAAGCTTTCCTTGAACCTGTTTTAAGTGCAAGTATGTATTCATTACCTGAAATAGGTACATCTTTTTATATAGCTGTCTGTCTCCATCAACATACTAGGACAGGGAATTATTACAATTTACATGTTTGGCTAATTGTAGTGGTACAACTGTAGCAACAGAGGGTTGCATTAAAAAAAAAATCAAAAGTTTCATTTGTTCTGTCAAGATATCAAAAATTGCTTCATTTATTTCCTGATAAAGTGTTGTGGATGAAATTATGGCAGCCACTCTATTAATCCAGGAAGGGCTGAAAGACAGAGTTTAGAGAATTTATTCTCCTGCAGACATGCAGCTATGACATGCAGAGCCCATGACTGTGTTCACATTCTGCTGAGGAAGCTGCAGGCAACAGCAGAAGTGCTTTCCCTCTCCTTTGTGCCTGCCTTTGCCAACAGGAAGCTTCACCACTGAAAGAGCTTTGCCTAAATCTGTACTCTGCAGACAGCCAGTGCCACAAATGAGACCACAAGCACAATGCCTTAAAAAATCCTTCACCCTACAAATTTCAATTACATCTCCAGACCTGGAATTTCTGGGGAGAGACAAAATGTTTGTATTAGGTGCACAATCAATTTATTTTTCACGCATATGTTGTTTACCCTCTAAAGAGGGTATTTTTTTTTTTTTTTTATTTCCAGATGTATATTTTTCAGTCAAACATCCTAATCTCTTTAGGTTTCCTAGGAAAAAAAAGGTATATACCTCAGTTTTCCCAGCAACTCTACTGTATGGAACATAGCTTGGCCATGCACACTAAAAGAGAAGGTAAAACTTACATCAGATCAAATGAGCATAGCCCAAAATTTAGAGATTAAAAAATTCCATCGGATAAAGAAATAAAGAAATAATAATCAAGGAGCATTATTTTGCTTTCCTAAAGAAAATATTCCTGGTTTTGTTTCATGCAAGAAAAAGAAACGTATTATAAATAAGGATGGAATGCAAAGAATGTTATGACTCTGACAGCAATGGGTGTGATGTGCTTGCCATTCTTAATAGAAATATCAAGACCATAACAGTCAAGCCTGCTCTAAATCTATAACTATGCATGTTGCCTTAATGCTTTGGCTTCACGACCTTGTCTCTCCTTGACACATCTCAACACTCAAATCAATGATGATAGACATCAGGGTCTTGTGGATTCTCCTGGGATCACACATTTTATGTAATATTTTTGGTTATCTAATTATAACTTAATCTTATCTATAAAAAAATTAAGGATATTAACTTTTCTATTTCTTCATCTTTATATTTTGGTCTCCTGCAATACATGTTGTAGATCTGTCTCTTTATTAGCCATACTTATAGAAATTTTGGTGCAGACTCTAATGAGGATATTTTAAATTTAATTTTCAACAATTTTTCCCCAAGATTCCATTTGTATCAATTTATTCATTTATAAAAAGAGAGACAGTTTGTAAATTAGGTGTAAAAAGAGATATATTGCTGCTGTGGATTGCCAGTATGGTTATCCAAATGAAGGACTTTAAAAAAAAAATAAAAATATAAAAAGCAAGAAATAGCTCTCATTCCAGCTCAAACTTGTAATTTTCCGTGGTGTTTTAGATATTTCTATGACTTGATTTCTAATATCTATATACGTTTTTTATTTATTTAGTACCCAATATGAAAACTCCTGTACAAAATACTAGAGTAAATAAGTAGACTGACTAGTACTAAATGCAGATGCCTAGGCTAACAGGTAGGAGCAGATACAAAGCAGATACAGCTGAAGCTGTTCAAAGTAATCAATTTTTTGTTGGCTTTGATTCTTTGAATTCTGGAACACGATTTCTTTCCTTTTATTTTCTCAGCACACAAATTTAGTGTTGTATACCTGAGGCAAAGGACAATGTACCATGTAGTTAATTGTCACCTTGTCAATTATGCATGAAACAAACAAAACAATTTAATTCAATTTGCAAGTTTATAGCAATTAAGAAAAGATGTAAGGAATCTTTCCTATCATTGAATTGAAAGCTTGCATTTTTTAATCTTTTTCTATTATATAAACACAAGCTATTAAATTTTAGGCTTCAGAAAAAGAAAATAGTATGAAATGAACATACAGTTAAGAGTTTGAAACACAGAATTCATATGTGATATATGTGTAAGAACTAAGGATTACAGCCCTAAGTATCTTTTCTCATTCTTTCTGCATGATAAGGAAGGAAAGCTCCACAGCTGATGGTGTATTGAAGCAGGGAGCCTGGAGAGAAAATTAGGCCATACCATCAATAGCAAAACTTCTTTAGATTTGACAGAGCCCAAAAGCTCGTCTTGGAATACAGTAAGAGCTTGATATGGACTGAGATTACATTTTCACATATCAAAGCAAGGATTTAGAATGGTCCAGAAATGAGAGAATCTTGATGCTGTAACACTTATTTCACATGCTTCGGTTCACAATAATCAGAGAAAATAGCAGTTGCCAGATTGAATAGCCTGGATTCAAAATCTTCCTAGTATAGAAAAGTTATTCTATGTCCCCAAAACACATGGGAAACCCACAGAAAATTTATAAAGCACTTGGCACAAAATGGATGATTTTACTTCCTGATCCTGCAAATTGTTCCTAACTTAATGCTTATGAATATTCCCTTTTGAGTCAATTGGATTATTTACATTCATTAAATTAAGCACATATATAACTGTTTTTCAGATAAAGGTCTTAATTACTTTTAAGGTATTGAACCATTTTTCTTCAGACCTGACTCAATGAGAGCTATAGATCAAGTGTAGTTAGAAGTTACTAGCATTATCTGGGTTTACTTATCCACCAAAATTGTTTCTAACTAGGATATAAAAAGAAAGTATTTCCACATTCCCTCATGATTAAAAAAAGTATTTTAAAACAGTCATTTTACACCTTTGTCAAGAAATAAGTCTTCAGATGAGAGACTTTTATAGAAAATAGGAAATGGATTATAGAAATGTGTATTTCAGTAAAGATAAAAGTCATTAGCTCCCTGTTTATTCCCCTATGATACATAACTAAATACGACCTTATTATTTATTAAGTAGTATCTAGTTTGCATCTGAGGAAGGTGCAAGGAGATATTGAGATTCATGACCAGGAAAAAAATATTGTTTTGATATTGATAACCAGGGGCATGAAAACAGAAGAAATGAGACAATTAAGAATTTTAAAAAATATTGGTCTTCCTAATATACATATAAAAAAATAACAGGAATAGAAACCCCCACTTTTATATGCTCTCCATACTCTCTATGCATAATAAACAAAAAATAAAGGCAGCATTCTCCTAATGTCTGAGTTGATGTTTATAAAAAGTTGAACATTTTCACTATTAAAATTAAATGCTGTAACAGTGTGAAAATATGAAGATAATATGCATTAAATCCTCCTTCTGAGATGACCTTGGTTAGTTCCCTTATGCAACTGAAATTTCCAAATGACTGTTTTTCTGCACATCTCTGTCCAAGTCAGGGTCCTCAAATGGGCTTAATCACTGACTCAACTCCCAACAGAGACCAAGAAAAAACAGGCTCTTGCTTCCTATTATATTAAAGGGGCAGGTGTGATGCACACCCTCTCTGTTCTTCCTGAGAATTTAATTTTGTGGCCATTTTCTGTAAAGTGCCTTGAACATACCAGTTTCAGTCCAAACAGTTTTCAAAACTCCAGAAGCTTTTCCACCTCCTTTCACAACCTATTTCTATAACACATAAGACACAGGTTGATTAATAAATGCCAAGCATTATGTTTGAGGAACAGAGAATTAAACTAACGTGCTGCTTTTCAAAGACTACAGATATTTTAATAATTCCTTAAAGAAAAATCCCTGTTCCTCTACATTTTCCTCACCTGTGCTGTGAGCCCACATTAGGTTCCTGAGCTCTAGTGTCAGAACCCCTGAATAAGGGTTCTGGTTGTGCTTGTCTCTGCCATCAGTGCAGTGGTGGGCATAAAGTTCAGCTATGAACTCAACCAATGGATGTGTCTTTAAAACCCTGTACACCACTATCAGACAATTGACTTGTCACCTATTTTGATGCATAAATTAAAAAAAAGCCCTGAAAGAAAATCTGACAAGTTAAAGAACTGTGAATGTCAGTGGAGCCCCTAGAAAATTATCTCACAGAATAAGTTTCCCTAATAATGAACTTACTATATAGCATAGCATATAATTAAATCCCAACATTTTCTGTGTTTTATGAGCATGAACAAAAGATCTCAGAAAGTAACAGAGCTTGCAATTAATTGAATAATATTCACTTATTTCTTAAGTTTTCCTTGTATATACAACAAAAAATAACCCTTCCTTGATTAATAAAATCCTTTTGACTTTGCTGGAGCCAGGTTATTTCCCACTTGCTTTCTGTTACCTAATCCAAATCTTAAAAAATTAGGAGCCTTTTATCCCTCTCCTTTATTTAGTGCAAGTTTTTTAATACGTTTCTGAGACTTCAGGCAAAAGACGGCCTTCTCTTCAAAATCAGAAGATAAACCTCATTGCAGGTTTATTTTTCACAATGTGCTGAAATTGACAGATGGGAAAAAATGACAGCCTTTAACTTTTGGGAAAAGCCTTGAGAGAAAACATGGAGTAAGTCTTCTCAGTGTCCATCTGCATGTCAGTTTGCTTATGGATAAAGAGAAGAACAGTAACCTAATTCTTTCCAAAGCTTTTAAGTGCTAAACTAATCACTTAAAGTTTAAATAATAAAATATAATGCAATAGCCCATGAGCTGACCTATTTTGGCTCCAGGCATGCATAGATATTAGGGATTTTGTTAGAGTTAGATGAGATATAATGACAATACTTTATAGCAAAGAAAGATTTAACCCAACGTGCCTTTCATGATCTTAGCTAGACTTGTGGGTCTTATGTGAAGGAGAACATTAATCATAAAATATGAGAAACTAATACTTTAATTCCCTTTTCACCAATCCTATGGACACATGTCCCTCGGCTTATTAAATATATTTCAATCTGCTTCAGTCACATGCATACACATTTTGTAAGTTGAGGTGGAACATGATCTTACCCTTGAAACTTTAGGTCTATTTACACTTGCAAAAGTGATGCTGGATCAAGTTGATTTGGACACGTTAAGCATAATTAAGAAGCTGGTATAAATAGCACAAGGATGCTCATTTACCTGGCTCTACCTTGTGCTTTGAAGAGATATGTTACAGTCTTAATTACAATGGCTCATTTCCCCCAGGGCACTCTGCTTTTGACAAGAGTCTGAGAGGACTGAATTTTTCTGCAACTTGAAATGCAATAAATGCACCAAACTACCTCCTGAAGTTAACTGAGCTGAAATGGCTATCCTGCTGCCCTTCACCAGGGGATGTGCTGTGTGTAGGGAAGCAGCTGACTGGACAGCAGATATTCCCAACTGCACACATGGGTGAACCTGTTCTTGTATGACCTCACCAGAATGCAAAATGGAAACATTCCCAAGCATGTCATATAATCTGAATTAGGTCTTAATAAATAAAAAAGTCCTTGTCCAAGATAAAAAGGTGTATCGTTAGTAAATTTAAAAGATCGGGGCATTTAACTGTTGTTGTGACCTCTCAGGAGAGCATATACCTTAAAATCCTTCCAAAAGTCCCAGTATCAACCATATGGAATATTCTAAAGAGTTTTCTATGTATGGCCTAAAGAGTTTTCTGTGTTTGGATTGCCTACACACTAAATCACAGTGGGCAAGAATTTCGTTCTTAGTTCCCTTATTGAAAAAACTAAATTATAGTATTTCTCCCAACTTCAGAAGAAGTTTATGGCAAGTTCAATGAAAATTCTGTACAGATGGAGATATTATTGAAAGGAACAAGCAGAGCAGAAAATTTCAACATCCAGGTTTCTCCCACAAGCAAGAAAAGGTGGTCTCAATGCTCTGAGTTTCTCTGGAAGCAGGATCAGGTTTGGTACTGGTATCTGCACTGTCCAAAAATGTGTATTCACAAGCAGAGTAATAGGCCTATGGTACCCCAAATGGTACAATTTTTTCCTCAAAAAAACCCCCATTTTCCTGTAAAAATCCTGAGGGCACTTTGGATTGGAAGCAAAGCTGAACAGTCCATGATATACTACTACTGTCCACACTAGTGGTAAGATTTCTTAATGAATCTTGCTATATTTTAAGAGCAGATTTCACACCAAAAATTCATCATTTTCCATCTTTAGTTTATTCTCATATAATTATCATTTAAATGGCAATATAAATAACTAATGAAAAATATCTGGAAAGTGAAAAAAATAAACCCAAACCAAACAAAAACTCATACACACCCCTCCCCTCCAAAGCCCCCCAAACAAAAACAACACCCACAAAATAATCCACAAAAAGAAAAACAAACCCTGGAAAAGCAAGTACAGCATTAAGTTTCTATGTACTGGGATCATTTGCAAACTGAAGAGTAATCTCTTATCAGCTGCTCTTACATCTTCCTCAAACACATGTGAGTATGCTATGGAACACATGGCAAATTACTAAGTCTCTTTATGATTCAGATACAGAGGTATCACAATAATAACAAAACTTTCTATCCCTGAAATAATATATTGTAAAACTGACAGAGGAGGCTTAAATATGTCTGGATAAGAAAAAAAAAAAACCAAAAAGTAATATACCAGGCTTAAAATACTATATTCTATACTACTTAGCAGGCAGCTAAAGAGGGTTTATAAAGAATGATGGATGTAATTTTCTTTTGTGGAAAAAATAGTTATAAGCAAAAGAACTGAATTTAATCTAATATCAGTAAAGCCTGCCATAATCTTATGGAGCATTTGGACAGTACCTAGGGCCAAGGAGATGATCCTGAATTAGCATGGTATACAAATCAGCTTTTTGATTTTTATCAGATTATCTGCATTACTGGCTAATGCTGATGCATTCTGCAACATGCAGTAAACACTTCTAAGCATCATATTTCCAAAGTGTAAAATATCTTCAAAACAGATCTTAATTGTTTTAGCAAGATAAAGTATGCTACTTTTACATGAATAATATTATCAGAATCCCATTAAATCTCTTAATTTATTATCTCTAATGCTACTTAAAAGAGAAGTTAATAGAGTAATTCATTCTCATACCATGACCTTGGTCACTAGTACATGATGTTTCATATTCATTATGCTGAGCTAAGTGAGGGCTCTCTTATAATATCACTTAATTTATATTCTGAATAATGCTCTGGGGACAGGTTGCTCTTGTGCATTATGGTTCTATCTAAATCACAATATTTGAAGACAAGTGGAGAGAGCAGATAACTGTTAAACAACATGTTTGCTAACATAAACCACTATTCCATACTCTAGGCATGAAACCTTGAGAATTAAAAGTTAAGTATCACAGTATTTTCCACAGTAATGTCAAGATTTTCTTCAAAATAGATTAAAAAAATAATTATGATCAGTCAGTATTTTTGTATACTCATAGATTCTTCTAAAGAGAGCCATTTATCATGCTATAGTGGTGAAACAGATTAAACTTTTCTTCCTGCAGCATATTTTTGCCCCTCATAATTTTAAGGACTAGCAAATAACTGATGCTTTTTTCTGCATTTCAGGTTCTCTTCAGATCAAAGTCTAATACAGTTATCCACTCAATGAAAAAACATTACTTTTTTCTAATGTCCAGCTGCAAAAATATAGTTTCTTTGCCTTCTACTTTCAAGATCGGTATAAATTGATAAATTAAAGGCTCAAGAACAAAATATTTTTTTATAATTCTAACATGCAAAAGACCCCACCTTGGGAATGAATCAGCAGGTCTTACATGAAAGCTTTAATACCTGCAATCTATCTTTAAAATCATGAAATGCCCAGACAACTGAGTGTTTACTGAAATAAACTGTTTTGAGGGAAACATCATCATAGGGCTACACATTTATTGTCACTCAACCGCTTCCAGAACTCAATCTGTCTCTCCAGTTAAGAAAATAAAAATCCCTGCTACAAGTCTGGAAGCTCAACTTGGACCATGAAAGCTAAACTGGCATGTTATCTTTTCCATTTGTATTCCAGTGTCAATAGAAAACCCACAAACCACACTACTTGTAAGCCCTATCTATTTTCTTCAATGGATCAGTATGCAAATGCAGGCATTGATCCACTCAAACTAAAGCCAAGCAAATAAATTCAATATTATTTTAAAGAAAAGAGACTCCAGCTCTATTCCCTCAGATGATTTTACATGGGATGTAGTTTCTCGCTGAACACAGACCAAATCTGAGAAAATAGCAACTTTGTTAAGCTGTTTTCCAAAGGAGAACTGCACTTCTAACATCTCTACAAGCCTTTTTGGAGCCAAAGTTGCATCTCCATCTTTTACCCACACAAAGTAAACACAGCTTTGCGGTACAAAATTAGCAATGTAGAAGTTTTCAAGTCAAAACCAATAATAGGAAACTATTTCATCCATCCCTCACCCTACTGTAAAACAAAACAACACAGAAATTTCCACCACTACCTAAAAACCTATAAATTGAATTCTTGCCAAATGTTTCAGTGGATTAAAAGGTCACAAGACATAATGTCTGTGCAGATGTGGGCCTCAATAACCATACTCAGGAGTGCAGAGTAATTTGTGATGGTTTAAGATTTCTCTGGCTCAGGTATCCTACCAGCTCTTGTACGTGACCCCACAGATGATGGTGCTCAGCACCAGCACTGCAATATGCCAAATCCTTCAATCCACAGCTCCAGAGACACCTTAAGGCTCCTTAACCTACCAGTGAAGGCAGGTCTGTGCCAGCATACCAAAGCATGAACACAGCTAAGGCACAGGTCTCTTCCATCTGCCATAAATACTCCAGAGACAGGAATATCTTGACAGACCCAAAATCTAGACTTCTAAACCTCAGTTTCATTTCCCAGAGATCACAGAAGAGCTGTGCTGCTGTGACATGCTCAGAGACAGTTGGCTCAGTCAGCAGAACAGAGAATCCTACACCTCTGACTATTACTATGCACATACATCAGCCTGAGTGGTATCTCGTATCTCGATTTACCACGCTGTGGTGCTTGTATGAATGACACTAGGAGCTGCATTGGAAGTATAATGAATGATTTTGGCAGGTCTGAAGTAAAAGGTAACAGAATATGTAGGATCTGGATGTCTCTGACTGATACATTATGATATATTACAATGCTGCTGACATGTCAAAAGACATGATTTAGTAGTCACTGGTTATTTCAATTTACTCTTTTTACGTTTTTAATTAGTAAATGAGTCCCTCATGGTCGAATGATTAATTACACAATAATTCACTGCAGTGCCTTCCTTTCCTGTTTGAGTGGAGCACACAGTATATAGAGAAACTGTTTGGAATATAGACTGACACTATAAATTATAGCAATGTGTTCACACTGCTTTAGTTAAGGTTGTGTCAGCACTCCCATTAAGAACTCCTGTTTTCAGGTTAGTTAAATTTAGGCAGAGAAGGTTCATTCTAGTTTGCACACTGGCATACAGAAGCTCAACCAGTGAATAAATGTGTGTACATAAGGAGAAGGTGAAATAAAGTAAAGGAAGCAGGCACTGTAGAGGTTGTTAAGACATGGGAGGGTGGGGCCAGGAAGCAAAGAAACAAAAAGCAGCTACCCTTTGCTCTACATTATTGTAACTAATAAAAATACATCTCCATTTTTATTTCTTCCCACAAATAGGTCCCAAAAGATCATTGAAATTTCATCATTACAACTGACAGATGTATGAAAGAGCTTTTGTAACACTACCCAAAACCTGGGCATGAGGAGCAGAGTCCTGCTTTCCTTTCAAGTCCTAGATACTGTCCTATCTGAGATACAGCACAAATACCTAATTTTCCTTAGGGCAGATACAAGACTCAATTTGAGAAGTTTTCAACATGGTGTATGGATAGGTATACAGGGGATATGCACATATATATATATATGGATATGGATAGTTTTTGAGTGACTAGTGATGGGGTTTACACTTTGGGTTCTGAGTATGCTAAGCAGAAAGCAGCAAAAACACCATATCTAGCCAGTTTGAAGTATAAGAGGTACCTCAAAACAGCAAACTGCAGAGTTGTGGGTGTGTGATTCCAACAGTGAGCTCTCTTTTACTTGGAAGTGTTTTAAATTGATCCATTGACCCCCATCTTAGCTCAGCTGGTCAGATCATGGTGCTAATAACACCAAGGTCATGGATTCAACCCCTGTATGGGCCATCCAGTTAAGAGTTGATCCTACCCATGATCCTTATGGGTACCATCCATCTCAGACTATTCAGCAATTTTGCTTTCAGTTGACAAAGTTCAGTACATCCAGTGACAGTGACAATTCCTGAAAAATCTCTCATTTGAAAACAGTTTGTTGGATGGATGCTCACAAGATATGTGAGCACTTGGTTCATACTGTAAGGCAAAATAATCCAGTCTATCAGAAGAGGTTTAATGTGGTGGGAAAAAATATCCTGCTTTTTTTCCAAGAAATTCAGGAAATTCTAAACTTAGATTCTCCACAGAGAGTTAAGGTGGCAATAGCAAGAATTCATGGTTCATAACGTTCCTATATCTGCATGTTTAAGGACTATTAATAGCCCTAATAGTTGCTCAGCTTTGTGCAAATGTAAGACAATGTTAAAGAAAATGTATGTTCACACTCTTGCCAAATGATAACAATTGATCAGAATTAGAGGGCTGGACAGTTTAGATTAGACAAATTCGATTTATTGAATAGGAAGGTTCTAGTTGTAGCACAATACATGATACTAATAACTGAAAGATCACAGCATTCATTGGAGAAAATTATCTTGATATCAACCTTACAATCTCTTGCATATTAAAGTGGTGAGAGACAGGTTCTTACATCACTGTTCGTTCTAAAAAAAAAAAAAAAAAAAAAAAAAAAAACAAAACAAAACAGACAAGGAAGAAAAAACTTCCAAGAGTTATCAAGAATCCTGCATTACTCTTT
>NC_136689.1:57902314-57932314 GCF_903797595.1 Erithacus rubecula
TCAAGTTCAGATGCAATTATTTGAAATTACCCCTCTTGCTCAACATGAATTGCTAATCTTTTCTCCTCCATTCTTCAAATACTCTGCTGTGGGAAGACCATTCTTATATTTACAGGTTTATTTAGAAGTCTCAGTCTCACACTTGGGGGAATTAAAACTGGGATAATTTTCCCTAATCAGAGGCTTCTTGCTCAGTTTGATCATTTGTTATCATTGTGCCTCAAATCTTCCATTGCTAAGAGACAAGTTAAAGTACTTCCTTCACTCCTAAGCTTGCTATATGGAAAAAACATTAGACAGCAATCAGGTATCTAAGTACCTCAGATGACTATCTGGGTAAAACCATTTAAGACAATATACTCGGTTCATTCTCATTTAATTCTGCTCTTAAATAGCCAAATACAATCTTTAGGGTTTTTTACTAGGTTTTTGACATACAGGAAGGAAGAGTAACCTCACCCCAAGCACCCAATTTAGGAATACAGCTCCCTATGAAGCAGAGCCCTAATAGAAGCTTTATTAATTATAGAGTAGGCATAGATGCTTAAGTTAAGCATGTAATTAGGTTACTTCCCTACATGGTACCCTACAGGGTACATGTAATTAGGGCAGCACTTCCCCGCGTTGCTCACATTTTGAATTCCTAAATACCTACAGTATCTGATGCACTTTGATTAAAAAAATGCTAACAAATAAACATTATCCTTTCCAGGACAGTTTCCAACTTACCCAGTAAACATTAAAGAGGAAATCCATTTCATTTAATATCCACTACATTGTGTATCATATGGGACAGCACTGTCTAATTATGAAGCAAGATTCTTCCAGTGATCAGGAAACAACTCATGCTTTCAGTACCTGAGCTGAAATTAAAGGTGTGCTCCAGCCACATCTCTGTTTTTATTTTTAAATGGCAGATGGAAACCCATGCAGTCATATAAGCAACCAGCCAGGCAATAGACAGTCAAAAAAACATGACTAGAGGCAGTCAAAGGAGAGAGTTTGAAGAGGAGTATGGACTGAGGAGTAAAGCAGAACCACCAAGTAAACAGCACCAGCCTTTATTTCTGCCAGTTTAAAGTGATTGTTGAATTTAACCTTCAGAGGTCTTTAAAAAAAAATAAAATTAAAAATCTCTTACAGACTGTAGGATGAAAAGCACACATAAAATATGAAAATAATATTCCCTTATAAATGACAAGTAGTTCCTACATAGTACATAAAGAAGCAAAACCTGGATCAGGTTAGCTTTTAAACTTGAGTATAAATAGGCAGCAAAATAAATCAGCATATATTTCATATGCTGCAAATTGTAATTCCTAAAAAATCAGGAAAGATTCCTCTATGTTCATCACTACAGATCTCATAATGTAGAAAGGAATCCATTCTGATATTATAGCAGAGTGCATGGGAGTAAAAGGGCTTATCTGAAGTGGTTTTATTTTCAGAAAAACACTATCTCTGAACCTTAATCATGCAAATATGTTAAATTATGGTGCAAAATATTTGGAATTTTCCTGTCCAAATATGGAATTGTAAGATGCCAAAAAAACAATATTCCACTCCCTACAGGACAACTACACTGTGCTATTCTAACCATATACAACAAATCTAAACTGTCACACACCTGCAGCAAGACAGAAGAGAAGCTTTGTGGTGATTAGTGTTCAAGATGCAGCAGAGGCAGCCTGTCCTTTCCAGGAGAGCACAAAGAAAGGAAATAAATACATCAACTCTCTTCCTGACTGTCAAATTATGAAAATCAGTCTTGGAATGCTCCCACACAACCTTGCTATGAAACAAGGGCAAATTTAATCCTTCATACTCAGTAGCTTGGCTGTAGTCCAGGAAGGTCCTCAGCATGAAAGCTGAAGTGATGCCAAACTCTGAATATCCAGGAGAGCACAAATATTAGATTGAAGGATCTATTAATACAGAAATGACTAATGCTAGCATTAGGCAGAATTTATCTGCCATTTTACCAGGGAATTGGAGTATAATGCACTTCATCTGTTTAAAAAAAATAAATCTGAAGACATACCCAGATGAATGTATCGCTAGGAAAGATAACTAGTGCATGTGCCCATAGGTTTCCAGGCACTGTGTGTTCATGAACAGGTAAACTATTATCAGAAACAATAAAACATTCACCAATAGCCACATGAGCAAATAGGAGTCAAATGGTAGCAAACCCATTTTTCTTACACTACAATTTGCTTTCTGTCAAAAAATGCACTTAAAAGTTCTGGCACATGCAGCCCATCTTCACACACAATGCACGGGTGAATTTGACTGGTGTGACTTTGCACAAGGGAATAGAACCTCCCTGTTAAAAACTGAGCTGCCAGCCCACCTCATGTGCACCAACATCCAGCTGGATTTAGGCCAAGACTTTAGAAGTCTCATTCCTAGGAATTCATTCTTTAGGTGGGTGTCGGTGGTCAGTTAGATTTTTGAAGTTTGTTTATTTTGGAGTATTCTTCCTTTGGTTTGGGGATTATAGGGTTTGGAGAGGGGGAGTTTGCATGAGTTTTTGACTCTTTTAACATTATTTTTTTTGTTTATTTATCTTTTGCTTCCATGCTATTATGCACATCCAGGACCAGCAGCACAGAAAGTTCTCCTCTCAACAGTCATCAGAGACAGAAATCACTGATCTCAAACTCACAAGCATTAAAAATGGTGAGAGATCTTCCAAATCTATCATAGTAAATTCTTTTTCTTGTACTGTATGTAGACACCATGCAATAAAAATTCCTCACAGTAGAATGAATAACCTTGAACTGTCCTGGAGAGTTCTCAGAAGGAGGAGTCATACAGGAAAACTGCACTTGTACAATGTGTACATGTACATTAACCACATATGATGTGTAGAGATATTTCCCAACACAGGCAGCTAAACCTAGGGGGTTGTTGCAGGTTTTATGTCAGCTTCAATGGGAGTGTGGGTGGGAGGAAAAAATTAATAGATGTAGTGCATGTTTTAGAGATTCCTGAACAGAATTGGAAGGGCTCATTAACCACTACAGTCCCCCACCTCAACATCATAATTAAGTCAGATTTTGTTGCCAGCTTTACTTAAATCAGTAAGGCCACTTATACAAAAACCATATCTAAAACATCTTTCTGTAGATCTTCCCTATGAACAAGAAACATGATGGAAGGTCACACGAGTTTTTGACAACTAAAAGTAAAATAACACCTTTTATCTTTCAGAAAATATCCATTAGATAACAGCACATACTGTGATTACCAAGTCATAAGTGCAGCTCCATTGCTGAAGCAGTCATTTCATGAACCACTGAAACATAAGTCTTGCTGGGACTAGAGCAGAACAAGTTGAAAATGTCATGCATGACAAATTATTTTGAAATTTGGAAAATTTCTTTAAGATTAGGTGTAAATGTCCAGTCTCATGGCTGGCAGATCAACTACCTCTCATCTCTGTGCTAAGAACTCCATTCCACAGAACTGAAAAACTGGTAGTGATACTCCATGGCTTTCACAAATGTACACATGAAAACAAAGTGTGATGGAAGGAAAAGGTAAGGTTGTGGACAAGATCTGACTGGGCCTAATTGGGTAAATGTTACACTTTGATACCCGTTGTACTTTCTAAACCATTATATTGTAATCTTATCATTATAATATTAAGAGCAGGCACCTAGGGGCTAAAATTAAGAAGTTAAGAGTTTGGTTTATGATGATTTGGTTGAATTGGTGCTGTTATAATTGGTGCATTATTTCTTCTGAAAGCAGTGAGCTGGTAAACACAGTAGCCAGGGGTATGTAGGAGTAATTCTTGTTCCCTGCTGTCAGAGATCATGGTCTTAAGCTTATTTTTCCTTAATACAAAATTGACAGATTTAGTGTTTCTCAAGGCAAGTTGTTTTTCCTGCCTTTATATATACTATACAACTGGCTTTCCTGGAACACAGGGCAGTGTGTTGCATGGAAACTATAAGAGTGCTTACAGCTAAGAATCTCTTCAAATTATCACCATATTTACTGACATCACATCAATCTTTAGGCCCCTGCGTAAGTTATTTATAATAATGAAGGGCCAAAATCTGATAGCCATATTCCCAATGTTAGCCAACATTTGGGAAGTAGAGCTTTGAATTATAAAGAATTTCAATCATTTAAGAGACTGATTTGGATAACAACAAATCTAAAGACAAGAGAAGTATGCATGTTTTTATAGAAAGAGGTCTATTATTTTCCTTGCCTATTAAAGGCAACTAAAGGGAAATGAAATACTCAGTTTTGGAAAAAGACAACAACACAGGTTAACAACACTGAAGCCAGTCCCCATGTTTTTAGGACAAAACTTAAAAAAAAAAAAAAAAGTATGCATTCCTAGCATTCTTAATAGGTTTCTGTACAAACACTTAATATGCACAAAACAAAAGACTTTGAGAGAGAAAGATATTTATAATATATTCCAGATGTGCCTCTTATTAACATCCATACAGGACCATTCCTTGTTCAGAATCCTAATTGATTTGCAGAAATATTTAAATACAAGGAAGCCAATGTAGAATATATCTGATTTAATCCTATAATAGACGTGTCTGAATAAAGAGACAAAGCTAAGCCTGAGAAGGACTTGTTTTCCCTGCAGAGTTTTGCAATAATCCAATTTTTCCTACAGGTTTTTCCAATCCTTTACATTACAATGCCTTCCAGATTTGTGCAGCCAAGACATCATTTTAGAGCATCCTTGTCTTTTATCCTGAGTATTAGGAAAAATATGAGCTAATCTTTGTCCATTGACTGAACTTTGAGGAGTGTCTCTAGCAACTGCTGGATAATTATTCTCATTAATACAAAAATATAATTTTCCTTCCCATATAAGGATTGTTCTCAGTTAGCATGACTTACTATACTCTTCCCTTTTAGAATACCTTCTTTAGTTTTTGTGCAAATACTAATCTTGCCAGGTGTAAAAGTTTCGTGAGGGCATGTAAAGATTAAGGGAAGTTCATATTGAAGATTATTAGGTGTCTTTCTCAAGGTGTCTGTGTCTATCCTTAAAGTAATTATTTTTAAAAGGAAAATTTGCCTAATAGGTTTCAGCCTCAAAATGGAAGACTAAGAGGCCATATTCAGTCTTCAGTTTTGATATGTCTGTTGTTTATTCACAGCTTCCATGAAATAAAGTATAAAGTAACCTAACAATGGCTCAGTCAGACATCTACAAGCCCATGTGGAACTCACACTCTGGTTTGTCAAACATCCAGAAATTCTGTACAGATGGCCAAAGTCAGAGCAGAAAAAGCCTGTTTTACATAACATCCCTGCTTGGCAAGCACAGACCTCTCCTAAGCTCATCTCAAAACCACCTATTTGGAGAATCCTAACACAGTAGATCCAATTTTTTTCCCAAAGAGATGATAAATATCACATACCATGGTATGTTTCCACAAGTTCTTCCAAGGTCCACCCTCTGCCTCTAAAAGGAGGTTGAAAATGGCTTTGCAGAGTGTCTCAAAAGCCAGATGGAAGTGTCAGAAAACAGCACAAGTGACAACACTGAGATGTGCATCACTTTTGGCCCCTTGGGACACTTCTCAAAAGTAGCACAGGAAAAGCTCTGGAGGCTGTTAGGAGACATTTGTATGCCACAGGCTCATGTTTTACTCCTCCTCATTCATATCTTCAGTTCCCTCAGCAAGGGATCTCTCACAAGCACTAAAACTTTGATGAAGATTAAATGCTATGTTAAAATTACTTTTCTGGCAGCCATCTATGGATGGGAGGATTCTTCTATTAGCTGAAGTGCTGGGTGCAAATGATTACTTTTAAGTCATTTTTGTGAAGAGATTCAGTCTAAGCACATTTAGCAACAGGACAGAGGCCTGATAAAATACGCCGTTCAAATAAATTATTGCATTTTTAGTTTTAAACATTGTCTTAGGATCTCACTAAATATTCATTTTCACAGCTTTAAAGTGACTTGCTACTCAAGAAAAAAGTCTGATTTATCCTTCCTTCAGAACTGTAAAATATGTATTGAACCATTATCCCAAGTGTTTCCTGCTTCTGTTTACTAATGAAACATCTTGACAATCTTGATTAGAAAGTGTCACTTAGAACTCTTTGATCTGGTAATATAGCAATGACACATTTGACATGTAATAAAATGACAGAATATAATCCTGAATGGCACCTTTTTCTATGAAAAAGGGAGCAAACCTTACCATGCCAACTAAAGCTAATTTCACATAATAAATTACAGAAATATAAAATTCTTTTATTTTCGGAAAGGTTAGGTTGAAAAAAAAGGTTGTGAAAGAAGTCTCACAGTCTTTGCCATCTCATATTAGTCCTTTATATCTCATCATCAACCTGATCTTCTAAACATTATGTTTCTATGTGATTATTTATCATACTTTTCTTTTATTTGCATTTCTGCTTATTTTATAATTTGCTTTAATCTAATGATTTTCATTATTTGTGGAAGTCAACTGCATTATAATTATCAGACACACAACTGAGGCCCTGTCTAAGCAATTTTGCACTTATTTTAGTTATATGTGAGGCTTTTTCCCTGCCTTTCTCTTTTATGCACAATTACAGTAGCAGGCAGTGGTGCCAGCTAAAAAGAAACTCACATGAAACTTGAGATCTTGACATCATTCAGAGAGATTTTATTTGTGTAAACACATTAAAATATAACCTGGTGAATACTCCCAAAGAAAAAGCACAAAAGAAAATTAATTTGCCAAAAGATATTAAAAAAAAATCAAGAACTAAAAAATGTTACTTCTCCTCCTAAAGACAGTACAAATAAATTCTAGTGCAGAGAAGTTACTTGGGTGGTGATAGTCCATCCCTTCAAGTAACACTTTTTTCTTTTTTTTTTTTAAACATTTTCAAAGATTTCTTAGTAAAGAGGATTATCCTATCTATCTATCTATCTATCTATCTATCTATCTATCTATCTATCTATCTATCTATCTATCCATCTATCTCCCTGATAAAAATTGATAAATTACCTTCTTTGCACAAACATTTTCAATGGCTCCCTAAAATTTCAGCAATTGCTTATATGAATATTTTTATTACTGATACTTCCTAGTTTCCTTGTAAGCACTTTACAACACTTTATTATGGCAACACTCCCTTCCCTCATAGAGATGCTGCACAAATAAGCACGTTGCAGATTGTAGGATATACAAGTGTTATGCTATAGGCAACATGCATACTGGTTCAAGTTATCAGAAAAACAAAAAATGAAAAGTGATAGATTCAGAATTCCATAGGAATTATAAGCATATTCATAACATCTTAAGATTAATTAAATTTTCAAGGCTTTCAAGTTCAAACTTTCAACTAAAAAGGCATGTTTGTACATCTGTAGCAATTCCTAGGTAATGCTTGATTACAAGTTTTAGTTCCCATTAATGTGCATGCACTAAGCAGTCATTCAGAGCAGAAGAATGTGTTTTCTCAGTAAACTAAACCATATGTCATGTTTTCTATTTACACAAAATACAGTCTTGGAAAGAAAACATGATTGTCCCTGGACAGGCTTCCACATTTGTTTCCATGTGCATCTTCCTTAGACACCAAGAAAAACCTTTGGAAGGAGAGTAATGGCTGTTAGTCACTCAAACCAACACTGTCAGGTTCTACGTGATGTATTTAAGTAAATTAAAGTAAATTAAAACTACAACCACCATGACCTACTCACTTATCTAGCTGCCTCTTTCCACCTTTACACATTGCTCACATACTGAATCAGGAAAAAAGATGTGATCTCATGGCAAACTGGATGGAGAGACTCATGTGATTAAGAAACATTTCCATTTTCTGCACTCTTTTTCTCTCCTAAATAATTTTTCAACTGTCTCTGCCTACTGCCCAAACTGCTGAATCTTTGGAGCAACAAAGAAGACAGAGAGAGAACTCCTCAAATTGTGGCTTTCACAGAATAATGCTTTAAATCATAGAGCATTTAAAAAAAAAAAAAAAAAAAAAAAAGTAATAACAGGCCATATTTTACATTCAAGCCAAATCACTAGTATTTTCACTAGCTTTCTTTTAAATTATGTTTATAGACTTCTACATATAACTCAACATGGCCTGCAGACTTCATAAATACAAAAAAGAATGAATATTAAAGTTTTCATTCACAACAGTCTTGAAAGACCCACACTGTATCCACAGCGATGGAGACATTAAGCTGCTTGCCTTGTGCCATACACAAAAGAAATTGGGAATAAATTCCTGATTGAAGTAGCTAAGAGAAGGTTCTGGGTTTTATAGAAAAACCTGTGTGCTAATTTCCTGTATAAAATTATAGATTTTCTAAAGCTATTTTTATTTCATTTTCTTGACAGGAAAGAAGTTATTTTAGTTTGATGTGATCTAAAAATATTTCTTTAAGGCCAATTAAATTTACTATTTCTTTCCTGCCTAGAGATTTGTAATATAAAGCCCATCCTCTCATGCTGAGGAGGCTTCCATGGAGGTCTTGCCATTGGTTTAGTGAGAGAAGAATCCCTGTGCTCCTGTCCCCAGGGCCCAGGCTGTGACCAGGGATACCCAGCACCACTCCCTGCTTGGTCCTCTACCATCATAAGAGGGATGGTCTCACAGAAGAGAATCTAGAGATAACATTTACCAATTCTAAAAGCAGTCTAGAGACAATGGGGGTGGGACTGGTGACAGCAGGAGGAAACCATAAACCCCTTGCCTGGTTTTGTCACTGCATTAAGTGGCTTTGGTGTCACTGGGGGTAAGTTAGGGTTATAAAGCCAGCTTCATGCACAGATCTGCCTAGCCTGAGGGCTTCAGGCACACTTACCAAATTAGGAAGGTATTTTCTTAACCCAAAGAGAAGAAAAATTTTAAAATTTAAAAAACTATTTTTAGTAAGTTGATGAGGGAATTCTTGCAAACTGATTTTAGAAGCGAAAAGAGGAGGGCATAATATGTTATGATGCTTCTAATTTTTCTGGATTTCTACCTGTAACATCATAATTTGTGCATGTAAACGTGGTACATTTTGGATTGTTAATGGGAAAAAATTTATTTTGGCTTTTGGACTCGGCGTCCACACAGGTTTGCAAAATCTTATCGATCACTATGCCTGAGGAACACCCAAAGGATTGTTTCTTGCCTTCACACGAGAGACACCCAGATAACAGCCAAATATTCCTATAAAGTGACAGAATAAGAAAGTGAGAGTGCTCCTTGCATGCCCTATATTTGTGAGGGAAGGCAGATCATCCACGGGGTCTTATCGATTGGTCCCTGCCGTGGGGACTCCAGGGTCCTCAGCAGTGTTTATGATATTTTACGCCACATTAACTGCTGAGATGATATGCTATGACAGATCTTTAAAAAAGTGTACCCCTGAGCTCTAAATTGTTCCAATTATGCCTTTAGCATAACAGTTGCCTACCAAGGGGCACCACTGCTCAGTGCCTTAGGAAAAGGAGGAGAGGAGAGGAGCCAATAATCGTCACATGTGCTGACCTCGCTCTACCCTCACCCAGCAGAAGCCTGTCATTGCTTTCATTCACTGTAGCTTTTCATAATCCTTAACATATGGCCTTTGTTTTGATAGGCATGAAATTACATCAAGGTCATTTTTAATAACTGTCAATAGCCCCAGAACAGCGGTCAGCTTTATTGACACCTTAGTTGAAGGGCTCAGAGAGCTGTAAGTAGTGCACAGACCCTGCTTGAGAAAGCTGATCCACTGGGAAACAGATTATTATTGATATTAGTAAATTAGTATTGATAGAAATTTGATGGGTATCGTGCATCTGGATCCCTACACAATACACTAATGTCAACTAAAGCCCACAGCTCCCTCCATTTCAGACAGGCAATTTATTTGCATTCTCTACATCTCTTTGTTAGAGGGTGGGAAAAGGGAATAGCAGGGGGAAGAGGAAAGCACGCATAAAAACAGCAACTTATGCTTGCAGGCACATGTGAATGAGCCTCTGGAAAACAGAAACTTCTATGGAAGTATCTGTTTTCTCTTCATTGAAGAAAAAAAAAACCTTCCCATGCACATTCTTTCATGGTCTCATTGCCCCATTTCTGTCACTTCCCTGTTTCTTCCCACTTTTTGAGCTCTACTTTTCACCTGCTTCTCTTGGCCCTAACAAGTGGCAAATATAAAGTGTTGCATCTTGTATAGATGGTAAACATTTTGGAGATTTTTTATGACAATGTCTAATACTATGTATATACTCCTATGTCTGTCTGCATCATGTAACACCAGCTCATAAATAGTGCAAAGCACCCTAATTCAGTTCTGTTCATCATGCTTTCATGAAGGAAAGACAAGAAAAGTGGAGTTCACCACTGATTTCTGTCATTTTACCACAGTGACCATACCATATGCCAGTGGTTGCTGGCATGTCAATCTTATTAAACAAATATTTAGAGACTCCAAAAAAAAAGATCAAGCATGCTTCCAAATATCAACAGTAGCAAAATGGAAACTCTGACAGACTTGGAAACTGGAAAAAAAAAATACAGACAGCCTCACTTAAACATACTTAAAATGCATTCTATCCCTGCATAAGGGAGGATGGTTTCAATCTTCTCCATGTAAAACACAAGATGGGAAGCGCTTGAAACCAATATAAGAAGTTGCACAAGTTTACTTTTTTTACTTATAGTATTGTCAGATAGATAGATAGATAGATAGATAGATAGATAGATAGATAGATAGATAGATAGATAGATTTTTTAAAAATCAATTCTTAGTCTGGTTTTCAGTCTTATCTATATAATACATTATTATCCAAAACTATGTACAGCAGTTGAGGATCCTGCTTGACAATTCCATCTGTTTGACAACTTCCTTGAAACACATTTATTTACTTCCAATTTAATATTTTAATCCTTTTATGATTAGTAATTCACATAGGGGTAGGATATGACCCATACAGCAGTTTTCACATCAAGCTCAACTACTTTCTTTTTCCTAAATGGAAGCAGGTATTTGCTACACCAAAAAACCCAGTAAAATTATATCTACATAAAGAACCCTTGTTCAGTCGATTAAGATTTCTCTTCATATCAGGCATTGAAAGTTTATAAATCACATGAATATCATAAAATCAGATGTATTGCTAAACAGTCTAATCCTATGAGAATTCTGTTGTCAGACACTGCAGTGGAAAAAAAAAGGAAGAAAAGTAAATTTCTGAGAACAGATTTAGTGTGGTCTGTTCTTTATAAACCCCAATATCTACTGTTACTGGGAATAAACCAGAAAGGTTAAGACAATTAAGAAACTGTGTAGAACCTAAGGTGAAAATGAGGGTTTTTTTATACTGAACAAAACTGAAATGTGCGGTACTGCTAGTAATTTTTTCTTTCTAGAAAAAGTAACCACAGTTTGAATTTTTTACAATTCCTTATGGCAATTTCTCAAAGAAATCCCTCACTGCCAGCCCTGCTGGGAATTTTATTTTTCAACCATGTTCACTAAGAAAAAGCTGCCATCTCACTATTTGGCAAATCTTCCCAACAGTACCAATACATTCAAAAATCAGTAATGATCAAATCTCATTAACCTCATCATGGCTTTAATGTAATATCATTGCACCTTGAGCAGAGCAACAGAGAGACAGAAAACATCTCAGTTCTCATAACCACTCTTGAGCTGACCAAACCCATGTTTTACTAGATTCCCTACTAAACTCAGTCCAAGGTATCTTCTGCTACCAATTTGCTCAGTAGATATATGTGTATGAAATATCTTAGGCTCAACTAAGCCTCATGCCTAGTCAGAGAAAGACAGAAACAGAGTGTCCTTAGTGATACCCAGTGATCAGACAAGGGGAAAAAACTCTGCAATAAGCTTACTAAGATTTATCAAGCACTAGAACACATCTCCCAGAGAAGGTGTGGATTGTCCATCCTTGATATATTCAAAGGTCAGTTGAACACAACCTTGAGAAATCTGCTGCAGTTGACCTACTATCAGTAGGAAATATTGCATTAGATGGTCTCTGGAGGTTACTTCCCATCTTGGCTATTCTGTGGCTTGCCAAAATTATTTCTTTCCTCATCCAGTGGCATTTCATCCTACCTTCAAACTAATTATTAAGACAATTTTTATTTCCAAGTCTAAAAACTACAAAAGAACTGCTGTAACCGCTCTTCCCAAAAGAAACATCCCGAGCTTCACTCAGTAAAACCAATTCAGATCCAAAATTCTTCAAAAGCAGAAGCCCAGGTGGTCAAGGTAAAAAGATACCATGAAGAAAAAATGTTGATTTTAGTAACACATGGTTGCCTCATTGAAATACTCACATGAATTTTGACATGCACAGGAAAAACAAGCCATGGTAGTAGTGTGTAAGATCTGCTTACACATTCATCATCTTCCTTCTCTACAGTTATAAACAGAGAGGAGGTGAATTGGCAAAAGGAAAAAAAATGCATTCAACTGCAATTTCAGCACTAGGCAAGACCAAATGGAAGGCCAGTATTTCCTAGGTACTGTCATTACATCATGAATATTTATTGCCTTATTCTGGAGCAATGGACTGAGCAGTCTTGCATGATCTGTGTGTCTATATGTGGGCAGAAAGAAAGAAGAAAATGATAATTCATTGCTCTGTTTTTATTCCAAAACAAAATAATTATATGAAGATTTTAATTCAAACTCATTTTGAGTCGCTTATTTGTGTAAGTAAGCTCTTAAGTACTAAAGAAGGTGAGAAAAGTTTAGAAGACTGGTTTTGGTTTTAATCTTATTTTTAGGGTGTTTGTAGGCTTTTCCCCCTAGCTATTCTTACAACTGAAATAATAAACATTTTTATAAACTCAAATAGTTAAAAAATACCTCCTCATGCAGATATGACAGTTCAGTGCACTTTTCCATAGATCAGAGGTTATATACTCACCTTCAGAAAAGAATAAAACACTTTACAAACACTCATTGGTTGTGAATATACCTGGGAATCAGCAACAGACTACTTGGGTGCACAGCCTGTTAAGCATACAACAGCAGACTATGCTTCCCATGTCCTGGAAAACAAACATTTATTTGTGTATAGCAGCTTGCTGACTTTCTTAATAGCATGCTACTTAGTGACTTAAAGATGACTACATTTTCTACTTTGCCTCCTGAATTTCTGTCTTGCCTTAGCAAGCTCTCAGTGTCTGTCATAATTTAGCTGTGTGTGCCTCAAAACTATATTTGTGCTTTTACAGAAGATGGCCTTCCAAAAAACAAGCAAGAAAAATTGCTGCTAACACAATCTCCCAATACAGAAGGTATACACAATTTAGGCAGCTTGCATTTTGAAATTTTTTTTTATGCTGCTTGAGCTTTGGCTTGTAAAAAACTTTTTGGCCTGATATAAGACAACTATGCAACTAGGCAGTGCTAACATGTTGCTAGTCTAAATAACCTAAGTTCTGTCTAGAAATAGGGCTGGAAACAAGGTGACTTTCCTGGCAAGTGAGCAGCCTCACCACCAGGCTTCACAGTCACCTTCACTCAGTTACTCTACCAATCCATTGCCAAAGACTACAGGAGCATTGCTGCAAAAAAACAAGAGCTTCAGATAGAAGAACTAAGAGGTTATTATCTTGGGGCATCTTTAAAATACCAGGATGAGTAGAACCAGATTAATTCTTGGCAGGGGAGGTGAAGCCTACGTCTGGAAAAGCAGAGTTCATTGGCCCAAGACCTTGTTTTCAGTGTAGTCTACCTCACAGAACTTTAACTTCTAGGCTGAAAGGACAGTGGCAGCTTATTTAAATCAGCCATGCAGAGAACAGCATCTAATTTTCCCCACTAAGACTAACCTGAAAACTGGAAAAAACTCTGTAGAGTGCTGTCTCTTTCAGAATTTCAAAAGGAACAATTATTGCTCTTCTGTATGAAATCACTAATTCACTTCTGCAGATACTTTCTTGTTTTTCTTTTTTCTTTTAGAGAAATAAACTAACTAGGGAAAAAGAAATAAATGCCCGGGTTGAGACGTGAGACCTGCCAACTTCATATTAAAAATTCCACCTTATTGCTGGGCTGTGGCCATTTGATAATATGCCAAATGACTTCTCAGCAAGTGCTTTCCAAACATTGGAAATCCAGGGTGCTGGGACCATAGGCAAGACACAGAAATATTTATGAAGTGATGCCACCCAGCAAGAGAGAAGAACCAGTGCCTGTGAATCACAACTGAACAAGCATCCATGGGGAAGATGGGCAGGACACAAATAGGTCAGCAGCTGTAGATTCAGGATATACTTTGCAGAGATTGGACTGCTATTTACTGTGATCTCACTGAATTCACTTTCCAGATGTAAGCAATGCTTAGCCATTTGTATGGAGGAGAGGTGACGTGAAAATCCTATAATATGCAACGTTTGTGGTTCTGTGGAAAACCCACAAACAAAATAAGCAGACAACTTGCTTTGCCTTTGAGGAATGTAACACTCAAGTGAGAAAATTAATCTCAAAAGTGGGAAAAAAAAACTCTGTGAGAGGGGAATGCTTCAACAGAACAGAAACCTGAGAGGTAAGCTTCAAATTAAATACACCCATAAACACTGAAAAGAGGGCCTTGTAGCCTGAAGTACTGAGTTTAAAAGGTCCCAAACACAACTCCAAGGATCTACTGCACAACATGAAATTCACTCCTCCCACTGACTGAGTTACAGCAATAGCTGAAAAGTCTGCAAGGATGGAATAGAAGTGCAAAAAATATTTAAAAGCCCACAGAATAAATAGAAGTACTAAAAGAACAAAACCTTATCCAATTATAGAGTTAGATCTGTAAACAAAGGTTACAAACAGAACTATGCATAAAAGATAGGAATGCTTCTCCACCTAATCACAACTTTTCTCTGCTGCCAGTTGAGCCAGGTATTATCTTTTGATAATAATAATATTCACATCCCCATTCCTCTTCAATATGTGAACAAATGATCAAAGCAAAATCTTTATAAAAGGAGAAAGGGGGATAAAAGGCCACAACCTATGAATGAGTTCAAATTATTTGTTTGATTTCCTTATTTCCATGCTCTCTACACTTGAACAATTCTTCTCCAATGACTACCAATATGGACATAGACTATAACAATGAGAAAACTTAATGCAGTTACATTAAGATTTTTCAGAAAACTGTTACCTTCAGATAGAGCAGTCCCTAGTCTCAGATTGCAATATATTTCTAGCACTTTGGTAATAAAGTAGGTATCTACTTAAATACATTAATTAAAAGGAAAAAGGGCACATTTTTAATAGAAGCAGTGAGAAGTAAAATACGTGTGCTTTGGGGAATTTAATCCCTGAATACTGCATATAAATATATATAAACATTAGAATGTACTTTTATTTCTTTTATTTTAGGTAGATGTTATAAAAAAAAAACCAAAAAACAAAATTAACTAATACTGTGTTCTGAGACATATGAGACCTCACTGGAAAACAGAAATCTATACAAGAATATACAGAAAACCAAACATTACAAAACAACGTCAAAAAAATTATCTGGGTCAAATTTTACCAAAACTTTGGTAAGGTGTACAGGATCATAAATATTTTACTACATATAATAAACTGCTAAAAAAAAAAAAAAAAAAAGTCGACCTCTTGAAATTTTGACATCTATAAAAGGATAATGTATATTATATTTTACCTCTGTTTAAAAACACCTACAGTTATTTCTGTCTAATCTCACACAGAGTAAGAAATTTCTTAATGTTTGAAGAGCACAAATGTGTGTTCCAAGTCACTCATTAAAAGTAATTCATATTCCAGCAATGGTAGTGTGTTTCTTCACAGTGTATCAGACCTAAAGTGTAGCAGGATAGAGACACCTTTATTGTCATAGAATCAGAGAATTCTAGTAATTGGCATCTTCCAAATGCAAAGATATTCATAGAAGTGACTAACCAGGACTAGTGTCACCTTAAGACAAAAATTAGCCAGTGCAACATAAGTTTAGGATTTTATCAATGATTATGGGAACTGAACATAAGTGCTTGCAGAAGTTTGACTTTAACAGAGTTTCTTACTGAAGAAACTGGTGCTAATACATTTATGGGAGGCGAATTGTTTATATGTTTAGCATTTATGTGTTTGACATTTTTTCTCTCAAATTCAAAGTTTTTTTATATGCATTTTGTCTACCATGGATTGAGAGAAACTGCTTTGGGGCAATACTTATACAATATTTATGGTATAGCATCAGGAGCTATACAAAATTAATCTTATAACTGTTCAACTTGAATCGTAGAAGTTGACACTCTTAGCTTGCAAACAACCCCACTTTTGCAGTGAAGCAGCATAGTCTTTTGCACGATCCTTCAACCAATAGCAGATATCAGGTAACTGTTAAAATTAAAAGCAATTAAGATCTTAAACAGGCAGTTATGGCAGGCATTGCCATAAACTGACACAGAACAAAAAACTCCACTCCTATTCATTAGACATTTGTCACAATGTGTAGGCTGCATGCTTTTGTTTGAATAGAAAAGCAATTATGTTTTAATACACTTACATTCTACTCATCTCCTCATCATCCTAGGATAATGAGTCATTAGAAAAAGGAATATTATATACAGCAATACAGTTTATTGTTCTGTGCAAATTATTATTGCATTAGCTGAGCATAACTACCTGACAGGAAAGCTGAGTTGTCAGCAGTTTCTGTTTGTGCTTGTACTATCCATGCAAGCTTCCAGAAAGCTTTTCCTTATCTAGCCCTGGTTTATGCTCTTAGTGAACCTAAAGTTCATGACCCCTGCATGGAATAGAGGCAGAGGGGATGCAATTTGATGACATAAAACATATAAAAATGTAAAATCTCTATAAAGCTACCATGTGACTGACTCCCATGAGGCACAGATGTATCTGAAACAAGTCCAGAACATAAAATTAGTATGACTACAGTAGAGTAACTTAACTTATTTGATGTAGCAAACAGTGGATATGAAATAAAGAAAAGTATAATCCTCATTTTCATATAAATTGACATCATCAAATTGCTGAAGTACACAGTCAAGGAAGATGGGCTGGGGAGTTCATTGTTCTAAATGAGGAGAGTCAGAGTTCAGGCTTTTTTCTACAGATGACCCGATTATCCTTAAACCAATGCCAAGATAAAAATCATGCTTCCACACCCATAAAGCTACTATATCAGCCCTGAAAAGGGAGCTATGAAAAACAGCAGTGGCTGAGGTGAAATGTTAGGGGAGGTTAAACTATCTGTCTTGGAGCCGTGTGTGCTGTGTCCTTGTCCTCACCTACTGCAGGATGTCAGGAGTGTGACCCTGGCAGGGACCTCACACAGGCTGGGGACACTGCAGTACCCATCTCCAGGAGAAGTGAATCTTTCTCCTGCGATGTCCACACCAGGGCTGGCTATTAGCTCTGCTGGAGCCATTACCCTACAAGCCATAAACAGCATAGAAAAAGATGGGTAATTGGTTAAGGATGTTGAGAGGCTGTATTTTTACTGCCCAAACAAATGGTTCTTTAAAGTAGGACTCTGCCAGTCCTGATTATATTACTGTATTTAAAGCAAGCCTAAAAATAAACAGACGTTTCAAAGGTAGTAAAGATAGAAGGCCAAAATTCTGGTCAGCAAAAACTATTATTTATAAAAGTCACAAAAGCAATTTTCATCACATCTCTCCATTATGTTTGCAATTAATATCTTTAGAAACTAAGATAAAAAAACTTTCTGGAGGTAACTGTTTCAATTGGTTCTTCAGAAAAAATTTCTACAGTGCTTGGACATCCAAAAGTGAATTTACCAATTGCAATATTTCTCCTTTATCAATGTATCACTGTACTTGATCAGCATCAAAAGAGGGAATGCATATATGCATGTGGGAGAACAGTTAATTGTTTCCTATCTCACAGCGATAGTGGCATGCCATTAATTCTGCAGCATATGGCACAAAATCAGAGCCTACTGCTACTACATTTTCATCGTGTTAGAATGCTAATACTAGATCACACTCTTTGTATAAATCTAATAAAACCCATGAGAAATAAGTTTTGGGTCTTGGTAAACTCTAGGTTGTTTTTATTTAGGTTTCTTTTCTCAATAGTAGACCTTAAACCACAAGTTAATAATAGGTACAGAGAAAGCATTTTAAAGTCATTTACACAGATAATGGCAAGAAGGGAAAAGTGATGAACAGCTGCAAGTATGCAGTACTAAAGTTACCCTTAAAAATCAAAGCTTTTGTTGGAAAGTGAAAGGCATATTATGCTATAAGTCTTTAATAAATACTTTTATAATACCTTTGTGAATCCTAATGCCCTATTACTGGGGTTTGTGGCAGAGGTTTTTATCATGCTATATTTACAGAAACACTATATTAAAGGGTTTATATTGAAAGATGGCATCTAGATAACCATTCTCTAAGAAGAAAAAACAAACTAGCAGAAATAGACTTATGCTAATCAAAGCCTTTTTGGATTCTAAATATTATGATGCTCAGCATATGCTTGCTCTACAGATCCATTTGATTGCTGATTTCCTAATGATGATATTGACGTGCTGTTAATAGAAATATGCAGCATGAGCTTGCTAATCGTGATAAGCATGCACTGCAAATCCATTTGATTGTTAAAATTCCTAATGATGATATCGATGCAATATTGACAGGCTGTTGAAAAAAAAGTGTGCAGAATGAAGTGGATAGTTAAAAGAAGTAGGATACACCAGATATCTGTTGATTGTTAAATTTCTAAAACTTACTGATGACCATTTTTTAAAGAAATAATAAAAAACAAAGCATGCAAAACATGCTAATCTAAATATTATATAGTTTAATACTCTTCAAGAAATAAATGTATATTTTTCTGTTTGTTCTGAAAGGATTCTTTATATAATTAAACATATTTCAAATTCTGTCTGGTAGCATGGTGTTAAAAGACTAGTATTAAATGAGTATTTTAATAGCTTTTGAATCCATTTTTTCAGAGAAAGAAATTCAAAACTAGGACTTTTTTTAAAAAAATTCCTTTTGCTAAATAGAAAAATAGAATGGGCACTGAAATTTGAAGGATATTAACAAAATGGCAAAAGCAGAACTTCAAATGTGATCTTTTGGAAAAGAGATTTTGCATTTTTTTTTTCCTATTAAAAAACACATTAAATGATACTCAGGTATTTCAGTGGAACACTTAAAAGTTTCCCTGGAAATTATCATCGCAGGAGAAGTACAACATTTTTGCCAACAAGCTGCATATTCCCTATCCTTTTTGGTTCAGCAAGGTGTGAGGGTGCAAATAAAATTTGAGACTTATTCACAACTTTTGCTTCAACTTCCTTTCCAACTCTAAAAAAAAAAAATAGTGTGTATATATATATATATATATATATATATATATATATATAAAATTTAGGATGGGGCAGGGGAGAAGAGGGAAGCAGCAGCAGCACGGCTCGAATCCAAGCGCTCCATGGCAGCAGAGCTCACGCTTCAGAGTGAACAGCGCGCTTCATCTGCGATGTAAATTTTTGTTTCATCAACAACCTAAGTGATTTAATAGTGAGCGAAGCAGTCCGAGCGGTATCAATCTGGGAGCGGGGCGGCTCTGCGCATCCCGGAGGACAGAGTGCCATCTAGTGACCGCAGGGATGCTCTCCTGCAGGGATGGATCCATGGATCCGCACCCAGCCGGAGCCGGGAGCTGCTCCCGCCCCGATCCTGCTCCCGGCCGGGGTGGGAGCGGTGCCTCCGCTACAGAATCGCTGCGGAAAGGTGGGGCTGTTGCCTACAGCCTGCTTCAGAAGCAGATTTCAAATAAGGACATCCATTCTTGATTGATAATAATTGAAAAAAAACATATTCACTGAAGAAATAATTTGGTTTTGTCAGAAAAAAGGAGTACAGGACATTTTCCTAGAAAAGACCAGAAAGTACACTCTTCTATATTGCACTGCAGAACTGCCTCAGTCTATTTTGGTTTTTGTGGCACTACCACTTCTAACATTGGGATGTTTTCATCACTGAAACCTGTCACCAAACAGGATCCTGAATGCTACTGTTTACTAAGTCATGATGGGAGGAAGGAAGAGACAAAAGCTTAGGCAGCAGAGAACTCCAAGCAAAGAGAATGGTAACCATATGCACAAGAATTAAAGGAAAGTTGGCAAAGCAATAGGATCCTTGTGGTTAATTCTGTCAGCTTCAGGTGCTTGGTTGTGTCTCTCAAGATCAGTGAAAAAAAGTTAATACATTGGAAAACATATCCCTTATAATGATTCAAGGCCATTGAAACCTAGAATTATCCACTCCTCACAGTGCAATAGCTGCATAATTAATGGTGCCTTTCTTTAGTATGCAGATTACTGTCTTCCAGTTCCATGCACACACTGGAATACACAGTACTGTGCAGCAAAGAGGACACTGGTTACTTCCAGCTTCAACTCTTTAGGCCACAAAATCATCAAAGCTATAAAAATTTTTTTTAAAAAAAAACCCATAATTAAGAGCACAGGAATAATCCAGGAAAAAAATTGCACAAGTGTATGTGTAAGCAATTAGCACATAGGAAAATATTTTAAGACACATGATGGCACATCATCCCAATTCCTCCCACCTGTACAGCAGGAGGCATCAGGATCCTGATATTTCCTCTGTTGCCAGTTTTCCTGTACCATAAGCAACATGGGGAAGGGAATGACAGATCAGGGCAGAAACACTCTTCAGTATAGTCAGGGTAGTCACACCTGCTACTACCCCTTCCCTGGAGGGAGATGACAACCTACAGAGCTATACTCAGTACAAGATGTTTCCATAGCACAGCTGCTTGAATAACTGGACTAGGCAAACACATAACATTCTATTGGAGGTACTTAAGCTAAATGGCTGAAGCAGTTTTCACAGGTCAATAAACTATAAGAACTTGCATGTGGCCTTGAAACAGGTGCAAATTAGAGCTTGGTGCTTGTTTATCTTTTTAATAATAATATTTATTCCTCTGCAATATGACTTCAATTGATCTCCACAGTGATAAACTTGCAAGAAAGCTTGAAGAAAATTTTGAGATACAAGTTGTACAAGTTCTAAAACAGTTGGAAAGGAAGGATGAGGGCAGAAGGTGAACTTAGCCATAGGTCAAAAATTCATTCAGATGGTTAGAAACAAGCTTGCATGTTATCTCAAGTGACAGGATTCCTAAACTTGCAGAAAAAGATTCAGAACAATATTTGTGTACAGACTAATGCATCTAGTGCAAATCTATGAACAAGAAATATACCTATAGAACCAGGAATGCCATATGTATAGCATCATAGCTTAACAAGTTACTGAAATCTGATAACCTATTTCCAAGAAGAAAAAGGCATTAATCCAAGTTTAGTTTTCACACTTCATCTGTGGTTACAGACATTGTTCCACCGAGAATTAAAAAGATAATAAAATGGGGTGGTATTTAAACGAGTCAGCCAAGGAGCTGCCAGTACAACTTTCATTTTTAAAAAGAAGTCAAATATTATTTGATCCTTTTTATTTCCCACTCAATACAATAATCTGTCAGAAGTAGAGCTTCAAATTTTGTAGTTAAGACATTTTTAAGAACATTAACTTTTTAGAGTTAGAAATAAAGTTTTATTCCTTTCTAACCATTCCAAAGCTCTTGAGCCAATTAAAACTGAGTTCTGTTCTGCCAGTGCTTGTGACAATGCAAAGCTTGTGAGAAACATCATCTAATTCAGTATTAAAAACCAAACAGCAAACTATTTCATTTCTATTTAAAAAAACAAGACTGGTACAGTTATTATACCATCAGTCAGTGCAGTGAGGGTTGTATCTTAGCTATCATTAATGGAGAAACTTCTGGTTTCATCAGAAGAAGGTGGAAAAAAACTTAAACTTTTAAATCTTGGATAAAGCAGACAGGTTAGGAAGGAAGTGCACTGAGACAGCACAGCAACATTTCAGTATGGTGTAATCTTTAAAATCACAGAGGAGAGAAAGAAAGTTCTGAGAAAGTTCAAGAAATAAAAATAGCATGGATGGAGAAAAAAAAATGTATTTCAAATTCATGCAATTTCTCCTGGAAGCAAGGAAAAAATGTCCTAGGCCTATATTACAGAAAGAATAAAGTAAAGATCTCAAACTACTAAACAAAGTCATTTTAAATAGTAAACAGCGCAATGCACAGAAAAATATAATCTAGGAAAATATCTTCTATTTTACCAACTGACAGGTGATATAATCAGAAGTTATATTGCAAACATTGTTAAGAAATATAGAAGATGAAAAAAAATCCGTGAAACAAATATCTGTTCTTGGGTTACTTCATAAATTTAAATTGTAAAGCAGATTAGTTTTTTACATAAACCACAGGAACAGAAAGACAGTATCAAAAAGATGCTGCAGCAGAGTTCAAAGAAGTTATAGCACCAAAAACTGTGCTCAGATTAATGGAATTGACTATGAATGAAAGCAGTTGTCCCAAGGAGAAACTCTTTTAAACTGTAAAGACATTGGCCCAAGTGGAAGCAAGCAGCAGAGCTAAGTTTAAAGCTTTTTGAAGTGATCTTATGCTTCATGCCTTTCAGAAGACATGTTCTTGTCAACACTTTCCAACCACAGCTATAGTACAGTGTTTAGTGGCTCACCAGCAACTAAAAAATTCCCCAAAATTTCACATGGGGTAGGAATTTCATATAAGTATATAAGAACTTTAAAATATGCATAAATTGTGTAGAGTGCTGTTATTAATTAATATTGCATGTAGAGAAATATGAACTTCTAGGAAAGGAGTCAAATTCAAGATGCAATATAAGAAGCTGCAATAAGATACCAAAGCAAACAAACATGCTCTCCTTGTTGCTATACTTTGTGTTCTCCAGCAAGATGCATTTACAGACAAAAAAATAACTAAGAGCACAGTTACTGACTCAGAGAAACCAGTTCTATTTATTACTTTATAATAATTTCTATTTTAGATTTTAATACATATTTCCTAGTTGGTAGATAAGGGGTGCAGGGTTGGGGTCTCATCCTCCTGAAGTATCTGCTAACATAATCATGCAGCCTTACTCTACTGGTCTGAGGGACCAGCCTAAGGGCTAGGGAGCTTTCAAAGTGATAGATCTCTATTCCAGCCAAAAGCTGGCACAAGAGATTGGTGTCATTCTAATGCCTTTTTAGGCATTGAGTAGCCAAGTGTAACCAGCACTTCTAGGAAGAAGGAACCCTCTTATATTGATGTGCATAATTTAACAAGTCATGTCGAGTCTCCAGCCAAGAGGTAGAAAGAAAAGCAAAGCAAACAAATCATAGCCACAGAGTGCCCCATCCTAACCACTGTCTGCTGGCCACAAGGCTGCAAACTCCCAATTTTTAAACAAAACAGCACCCTGTGATGTTTAGGAAAGGCTCTAGGTCAGGTGTGAAGACCACAGTACCACAGTGGTGAGCCAGGTGCACTTTTTAGGCTAAGAGTGCCTGGGAATAAGAGCAGGATCCTTCCCACTTGCTCTTGAAATAGGGCAGGGTGTGGCACATACATCACAGCTCCACTGGAGCACACACAGGTCCCTTGTGCTCTGTTAAAAATATCATCTATTGGTTCAATATCCTCACACCTGCCTTACACAGCCTCACAAGCAGACTTGGGGTTCTGCCTCTTTCCAACCAGACTGATGCTTCAGGAATTCTGATTAATGATAAATAGACACATTTGGAGTACAGATATAAGCATGCTTTCAAACAAATCTATTGGTAATAGAGCAAAAAAATAATTTTACCTCAGCCTGAAGCATAATAACTTTATTGAAATGTCTTCCTCACTGGCCTGGGGAATCAAGAACACCACCTTTCAAATCTTTGCACTTTTGAAGGGTATGTTTCAAACAGCCACTGCATATTGCTAAATGGTTTTCAGCAGTTTCTAACATTTGAAGAGACCATTTGATATAACACAGGGAAGAGAGGATAATATTAAGAAAAAACAAACTTTTTTTTTACTATCTAAGTATAGTGTAAAGTAAATGAAGTGTTCTACTTATAAAGGGTAACACCCTAGGCCTTTTAAAACTACATTTTCCTGCTCATATAATTCCTTAAGTCTAAGCATAGTAAATGCACAGCACTGCCTAATCTATTTCCATAATTAAACGATTTGGGGTTTGTTGTTTTTTGGGTTTTTCTTTTTTTTTCTTATATGAATCAGTTTGCATTGTCTCAACCCAAGGATCCCTAAAAGTGTTGGTCAGAAATAGCATAAGAATTTTCAAAAATTGCACAGATGATGTCTATAAAAGCTACCTATTTAATGCTGCCACCATACCAACACATTGTAAAAGTTTAGACATTTCAGTGAGTGGTTTCTCTCTCCCAAGGGAGTCAGTACTTGACATACCAAATAAACCATCTCCTTCCCCACAAATGCTAAATAATTGCATCTCAATTCTTGTGTCGCTCTACATTTATGCAAAAATTATTGTGGATGTTTATTTAGGTATGTTACACCTGCACCAGTGTTATAGGCTGAGACTTGAGGGAAATGAGCTTCCTGACCCTTCAAGTGCATGGCAGCACTCTAACAGAAAATGGCTTTGGCTTGTATTAAAGCTGTTTTAGAGAAGATAATTTCTGTTCTTTCACAGAGATACCTTACCACATTGTTTTACATCTAGTTGTGCACCTTTGACATATGATCTTTATTTAAAGAATAGATTCCACTATACACTCAGGGGTTTGGTTTGGTTTTTTTCCCTAAGGGGCTAAAAGATTAGCATTGGTTTGCATATTTGGTTACAGAGAAAAAACAAGATCTTTTTTGCCAATGAAAGTTTGAATGTCTATATCTTTCTCCCCTGTAGTTTAGATTAAAAACCTGGAAGGCAGTTTTAGAATATTTTTTCTTTAGCATGAGAGATTTCTCTCCATCTTTGATACAACATCCATACAAAGCCACAGTACAGGATGTCACCAACAACTTGGTGCACAAGCATTGGGTGTTTTTATGTCCTTTTTTTGCCCCAGAAAACCCCTCTGCAACACAGAAACAAATCAAAATCAAGGTGATTTTGAATACAGAATTTCCCTTAAAAATGGAGGATAAAGGATATTTAGAACAAAATACAACAATCTTTAGATTAATAAACTGTGTTCTAACCATTAGTTCTGGAGAAGAAATGGGCTGAATATGGTATAGTTCTTCTCTCTTAGATCAGGCCACTGCTCTAGTATACCCTGTACCAACAATTTGCTCATCATTTTGATGGGCCAAAAAAAAAAAATTCCAGAGAAGGAAGATAACTGATGCCTTGAACTTCACAAATTTGTTTTGATTGATTTCTTCCTCATTGTGTGTGCTCTTTAAATTCAACTCTGCCTGTTAGGACTGTGGCTTTATTTCATATTGTGTACTTTAAAAAGATTTTGGGGCTATGTAAAGGTGACAACAATGAGTAAAGTGTTTCTGTAAATAATATTAAATAATACATTATCTCAGGAAGGTCAAGATAGTTTTTTTCCCCTTTTTTTCATGGGGTTGGTCAGGCCTGTCAGAGACAGAGAGATAGAGAGAGAGAGACAGAAATCAAGAAGAAGATAGTCATCACCACTGTGTCCCTTTGGTCCTTCTTCATCCTGGGACTTCTCAGTGGTGGGATTTCTGAGGTCATTCAGAACTTCACTGTTTATACATTTAGCCAACAAAGGAATTAATTCTCATTGATTACATAGTTCTTATATTCTATTGGTTAAATGAGTCCCTTTCTAATTAGTCCCATGCTCAGTCTTTTGAGTTGCTGGGTGTCAGGTCTGTGGGCCATGAGTTGACAGTCTCAATCCCCCCTGTCAAAATTATATTTTGTCCAGTCCAGACTGATTTCAGTACAGTTGTTGAGGTGGCTTTCCTTCTTCTGCATTCTTTGTGCTCATTTTTAGTGATGCATTCTTCTCCACCAGTTTTGCTAGCCCCTCTGTGTTGGAGATAACACCCAAATATAACAAAATACCACCTAATGCTATCATAGGTTCCTGTCAGAGAGGCTTAACTTACAGTCCAGGCTCCAGGTATCCACAAAGGTATTCCACTTTGGGGGAGTGGTTGGTGGTGGTCAGAGATGTCATCTGTCCTAGAACTGCAGTGATCTTTGCTGGATCAGTGGTGTGTGTACAAGCAGACACTGCTTCACAAAATTTGCCACAATGGGGATTTTGTCTGGATGCATTACTCAAGACAGGCTACCCAGGTCTGGAGTTAGCACCATCCTGTCCCTTAATTCCATGCTTGTTTCATGGCAAACTCTTTCTGTGGCCCTAACAATGTTTGGGATGGGTAACTGTGCTCTTTAAGTCCTTACGAAAAGTTTTAATCCTGGATAATCTTAAAAAAAAATTAGTTTTAAAGTTTCACTGTGCTTTCAAGCAGCTCCATTTACTATGATTTGTATATAATTCAAGCCTAAAGTCTTATTTAGGATCTCAGTTCCTTAAGAACTCCTTAGGAGGCCAGAATGCACAGGAAAAAATATATTGCCCTGTACAGGCACATTGCAGAAATCTCCATAACAATTCCCAAGGTATCCCATTGGCACTTCTGTCCTTTTTGAAATACGTCCAAACACAATAGTACTCTGAAGAGCCTTTTACAGAGTGCCAAAATACATTATTTCCAATTATAAAGTTCAAAGGCATTTGTCACTGTAAAAGTATCAGAATGTGATTTACTGCTTTAAAGTGTTAGTTTTTATGTGTTCATTAGAACAACCATTTGGTGGTTTTCTGTTGAGTATTCATAAAATCCTGCCTGCCAGATAATTATATTGCATTAATATGGTATGAATAAATGAAAGCAGTAATTATGGTTTTATTCTTTGTTTTGCAATTTACAGTTTGCTTTGCTTCAATGGTACAAAACTATTGCATCTGAAACAATATCACAGGGTAATTTGTTTTAGGACTCTTCAGAACATACACAGAGAGAGAACTCCACCCTGAGTAATTGGATGGGTAGCATAAAGCATACATGCATTTCCTTTATATTGGGCTTTGATCATGAGAAACTGCATAAACTGGCAAGAAAAAAGGTATCAATTGTTGTGCAGTCCAAGTCTTTGAAATAAGAAAGGATATCCTGTATTTATTTGCCACCTTTCTATCACCATGCACACTACACTATGCCATCAATTCTGAAGTCCCCAGGGAAAACCCCAGAAGAAAGAGTTCAAGATAACTGGGAGTCAGGACAACTTGATTCTATATCATGCCACTTAGAAGAGATGTCATAAATGACATTATTATGCATTTTTTGCCAGAAATAAATCGTCCATCATATCATCACTGCAATCCGTGGCAGCCCCAAGAAAAGTCAGCCAGACTGTAGTTCTGAGTAGTGCAAATTCTCTTCCTTATAGAAGAGAATTAGAAGCTGGAGCATGTGGAAATGTCATCCTCTCAGTACGTGGCTTTGAGAAAGTAATGACTGACTCAGATAACTATAAAGAGGGGATATAAGAAATCTGAGATCAAAGAATGTCACACAGATTTCCCTTCTGAAATCTTGAAGAATCCTACCTTCTACAGACCTGCATACTAGCCTGACACACTATCACTGGCAAGGTTTCAAGATCACTACCATTAAGCAGGTATTCCCAGACACCCTCAGATGCTATAATCCTATTTCAGTACCAGACAAAACATTCCCCTTGCACACAGCAACCCATGGTTCTTCAGAGAAACTCCTCATTGTGACTCTTTAGAGTCCTCTCATCAGGTGTGCATGGGAAGTACAGGAACAACTGGATAAAAGAGTTTGGCATGAGTGCAAGGCAGAGCTAGCCCATCAAGAACGTACCAAATCATCCTAACCATGCTGTGTTTTCAGCAGAATTTGTCTTGAGCTAGACAGACCCTCCAGGAGCCAACCCCAGAAAATCTGTGACAAATGCAGTGTACAAAGAGTGAAAAGATGGATGGATGGATGGATGGATGGATGGATGGATGGATGGATGGATGGATGGATGGATGGATGGATGGATGGAATGAAAAACATTACTTTCTTCTCAGAATCATTAGCATATTTTACACCAGCAATATTAATAGTTGCCTTTAGACCCCAGAACAATATATTGCAGGTTTCTATATGGAGCTTATGCTAAATTGTGGTTACCTGGCTTAGAGGTGAAGGCAGCTTTTAGGAAGAAAGCCCTGTTAAACAAACATCACAATCTTACACCATGAAGCCAGACACTTTCACAAATCTCCATTTGAGGGACAGATTTGAGAATAAAAATCTTACTATCAACCCCAGAGAATTAGCATGTTTATATAAACCCAAGAGAAGAGGTCTCTCTACCAGACACACACAAAGAATGTAGCTGTAAATATAAAGATTTGTATTTAGCTATTACAAACCATTACTGGGAGATATGAATATTTCCAAAGAGTTTGCACTAAAAAGTAACAATAAGCATTACAACTCACAGAATAGCTCACTAGAGATTACAGAATCAATAGATAAAAAAATAAAATAAAAACCCCAGGCAAACAAAAACACACACACACACACACAAAACCCTCCCAAACCAAACAAAAAACCCCCCCAAACCTGAATACTTCAGTTCATTTTTTTGTGATCTTGATCATAATAATGTCTTAGCTGAAAAATATGTGTTAAGACTTGCAGCTTTTCCATATTTTGTGTGTGTGCATAATATCACAGAGGACACATTATGAGAGCACAGACATGGGGCAAGAAAAGCTGCAAAAGCTGAAGCTGAAGCTTTTCAACAGACTTTTCTCCAGTTATGATGTCAGTAAGATAAGTAAAATGATTTTAAGGAAGGTAAATAGGCCAGAGAAAAATAGCAGATATAAGTGCAGCAGTATCTCATAGAGTCCTTTCCAGAATTATTGTAATCACAAAGAACATTTTTCTTAAAAAATGAAATAATTCTGAACGCTTTACTCTAAGCTTTGCATATATATGCATTTTTCTTTGTTCTCATAGAAGAAAGATACTCCTTCAGTCTTGACAAGGCCATGGAAATAAACACATGAAGTTGAAGAATTAAAAAATATAAATATATAAATAATATAAATATATAAATAATAAATAATATATATAAAAATAATATAAAATATATAAATAATAATATATATAAATATATTTGTTATTAATATATTTCAAAATATAATAATATGTTTTAATTATAATTAAGTGTCCGATTAAGTCATCAGGGCCAATATTAATGTTTTTATCTTAGTAACCTTTTTTAGAAAAAGACACAGAAAACCTTTCCAAAAAAAGTCTAAAAATAGAAGAACTTTCTTTTTGTTCCAGATCTCTCAATTAAAAAAATTAAATTCTCCTTTTGACACGCTATAAAGTTTAGTAGTTGCAAGCAATACATATTCTCACAATGTATGTCAAGCCTATAGACCTCACCATGCACAATATCACAGCCACGTGCAGAGTGTAGTGAACCACCCAAGTCTCCCAAGGACTGGATGTATACAGGATGGTTTGTTTACAAGTGGTGGTGCACTGAAGGAGTTTAATTTCATCCACAAAGGCACTGTTTATTCTGAACTGGGACAGTTTTGCATGTATCTTTACTAACAAGACCCTCAGCCGTTCATTTTTCCAATATCTAAACTATATTTCTCAGAGTTCCAACTCATGTTTGATAAGAAAGAAAAAAAAAAAAAAAAAAACCAAAAAAAACCAAACCAAACAAAAAAAAATAAAACAGAAAGAAAAGGAAAAAAACAAACTAAACAACCAAACCCATACCTGTTTGAACTAATCTCCTATGCTAATTTGCCAGACTCACTGTACCATCATCAGAGAGAAGATGACCAGAATGGCTTAGTCCTACCTAACACCATGTAGATGGACAAGGATGTTCCCAGCCAGACACCAAGATGACCAGGCATTGCACAGGACTGGGGAGGCGTGTTGGGGAATATCCCATGTAAAAATTAAATTATCTTTGTGATATTTCATTACAGAAGGGATTTTTTTTTAAGTTTTACAAGGATGTAGATGAAACTCACATGAGA
>NC_136689.1:57937314-57952314 GCF_903797595.1 Erithacus rubecula
GTGATAAAGAGCTGAGAAAGTCAGGTCAAGTCACTCCTATCTTCACATAGATTTCATCAGACTCAACAACCAGTTTGAGGCTGTTCATAGGCCAGCCCTCATTTTCAAACAGCCCTTGCACCACCTGATGAACATCATCTCTGCTGGTTTTTCTTGGATCTCACCTGTGGCTTTCAAGGCTTTCATTGTTTTCCCTCACCTTGTAGAGGGCTTGCTACACATTGGATAAACTTTTGTGGTGCTGTAGAAAGACAGCTCTGAGAAAGTCAGTATCTGAAAACCTGCTGTGAGGACTTTCTGTGAAAGGCCTTATGAACTTTAAATCTGCTGCCACTAGAAAACCGTGCACTAAGGAGCATCAGACAATAAATTGGTTCTTTGTTTGAATCTATTTTTCTTGCATAAATGCCACAGTATACATGGCTAAAATAAATTTCTCACATGTAAAATTCTATAATGACTGCATTTACATGTTGACAGAACATGGGGTTAACAGCTATGTACTGCTGTATTTTACTTTTGCCAGCAAGAGGGTTGATGGCTTTCAAGTAATAAATCATTAAAATAATTCCTATTTCTAAACATTTTCAGATAAGGAAATTCAAAATCAAATCAATTTAGGTTTCTGTACTCAGGTTCCAATCTTTCTAAGCAGAGACAAAACATGCTGTCCTTGTCAAATCATTTCAACGTGAACCAACTGAAAATTTGTTATCTTAAAAAGATCATCTATGCCTTTTCCCAGCATTCCTTAAAGACTACACTGAGATGATGTCCACACCAGCTGCAATTTTATACAGAGAAGGGGAGTGGGAGGGAAAAACAGTTTCATACATGGTTAGTCTGTTATAAGTTGTTCTATCACAAATGTGAGTCTTATATTTAAACAGTAAAACTATACCTGCAAAAAACTACATTAATTTAGATTTGTGTACTTTATGTGCTGTGTCTTAACATCCTTTTTTTCCCAGGGTGCTTTATAAAAGTTCAGTTCTCTCAACATAAATATTGACTATCCTGCTGCTGTGTGAGTCTCTCCTGCTGGGAGAGCAGATTGTTCAGCACTTGGGGCAAAGGGCTGGAGGGGGACAAGCAGTGAGGGGCACAAGAGACTTCTTGTCAGGGAAGGAGGTGGCTGTGGCAGAGATGAAGAGGAGGCTCCAGGCAGCCTGAGATGGGCTGGCCACCTGAGCAGCAGACTGAGGGGTTCTTTCCTTTCCCCAGAGGCTGGCTAAGTGTTCTGACTCATTCCCAGGAGTCTCCTACAAAGAGTGGTATGGAGAAAGGGAAGGAAAGTAGGGAACCCATAGGTATGGAGTATGTAGGAGGTACCTTAGTACACTTATGTTAATTTTTTTAACTCTGAAATCTGCTGCTTACTTTTTTATCCTGCTCATTTAATGGCACAAAACAAAAATCTACACACGAATTAAAATATTAAATTCCTAAAAATTGCACAATTGACATTATGATAAAAGACCTGCTACCCTGTCAGTGGTGGAAAAAGAAGGGAATGTGTGTGGGAACATCAGTTCTGCCTCCTAGCTGAACTGTACTAATTGACATTAGTGTCAAGGACACTCCAAACCAGGAGGATAGGGCCCATCCTGCAGCTGTGCTCAATTAACATTTTAATGCAAAGCTGAGGAGATGCAGATAGGTAACAGGTGTGGCTCACCCTAATTAAATAGCTCTTCTCAACTTTATTATTTATTTCCTGTTATACAAAATGCCATAGTACATATTTTTCCGAAGCTATCATTTGGGGGAGAGGCCCAGATGAGAAATTGCCAACAAACATATCAAGTCTTACAGGAAAGCAAAAGCCCAGCAAAAGTGTTCCTCATGACATTTCATTTAATCAAGTTGTTTACAAAGAAAAGCCCAGAAAGTTGACAGCTGTATAGTTCCAGAATATTACACACTCTTCCCCATAACGTGGCACAGAACACAAAGATAAATGAGCTCCACTAAGCAAAACTACCACTATCATTAGAATAGCCATAAACTAATGCTAAAAATGTTAAAAGGGATACACTGCTGGCTTTCATTCACTGGGAAAAAAAAACATGATGTTGGCAAAATGGAGTTTGTTGTTTTGTTTTTTTTTTTAATTAGTTAATGAATGTGAAGTTTTTGACTGATGGCAAGAAGTACACATTCTTTTCAGCTGGGATGATCTAAGAGACCAGGTGGCATTTATCCCAGCATCCATGGAACAGGATTTTCACAATATTCAAATGCAAAGCATGACAATTCTTCTGAATTAATAAATAACTTCTTCAGGTAGTTTTTATAATTCAAAATTTTTGGGGCTTTAATATTTTTGATCAGATAAATGACTTTGATTTTTTTTTAAATTTTCCAAAGAATCAATACAGAACAGAATGGATCTAAAAATAACAATTTGTTTTGCTTTGTTTAAAGCCATTCTATTGCTACTTTTGCTAATCTTTATGTGGCAACTATTAGGTAAACTATGGAGCCATCACACAGTAGGTGAATTCCTTTAACAAGAAACCCAAGACATTAGGACCTCTCAAGGATCAGGCAGATTTCCCAGTAAGAGTTAGCACTGAACAACATCAATTCTTCTGTGAATTTAAGAAGACTGTAAAAAATCAAGAGAGAAATATTGTGCAGATGTAATCTCACAGAGATTTTTGTCTACGCACAATTTTTGTCCTACAGGCAGCAATATCAAGCTAAACAGTCTTCAGAGGAAACAGTATTCACCCCTAACATGGACCCAATTATTTTTATTCTCTACTTTTTGAGAAAGTTTATTTTTTGTACCTTTAGAAAAATCCTCCCTGCTATGCATGTCATGCATCATTAAAATTATAATTGTATTATATCAATTTCTCTTCCCTTTTAGTTGCAACAACTCAGTTTTTAACTTCATGGGAGGAAGACCTTGGTAGACAAAAAGAAGCTGAAAAATTGCTTTATTAAATATGCATTATATGTAATTATTTATTTCCTGCTTAACTGATCTGGCAAGGAACTCTTCCTCAAAGTCACATCCCTTCATAGAAAGGCACTTGCTTTGAAAAACTTCAGTTTGAGAGGTTTCTTGTGTAAAAGATGGAATTATTGATCAAAAGCAAACACAAGTTATTAGTTCACAGTTGGTCAAAAAGAGACAACTATTCCTTATATTCTGCTAATTAAAGCAAGGAAGAAATTCAGATTCCATTGACTCACATCCTACATGAATATGTTAATGTGGACTTTTGAACTCCACATGCACATTTCAATGTTTCTGGCAAAACAATTCTTTTTACTTCTACCTGCTTTACTATCTAAAATGAATGGGAAATGTGCTTCCCAAAAAAGTTGCATTCGTTTTTCTGCAATTTTGTGTCTCTTATGACTTGGAGGAGGAGAGCAGAGGGACTTCAAGGGTTGGTTGAGTCTGAGATGACAGGTAAATCCATGTAAGCACAAAAATTGTCCTAGGTTTGGCATATGAAGGTTAATCAGGTTCATGTCTCTCAGAATCTTACCATTTTTCCCTCCTTCCCTTTCAGGAAAAAAACCCAAAATAATGCCAAGTTATTTTGGTTATACTGGATTTCAAAGTGTTATTACTATGTAAGAAACTAAAGAAGGGTTCCTGAAAACACCTGGATTCTTCCTTCAGAAAATATTAACTAATTTAAATTTTTTTTTCTACTTTAAGTTAATTTAATATTCTAAAAGAAAGTAAATTGAAAATCAGTCTTATCACCAATTATGCTAAATCCTTAGTACCACAAAAGGATTAATTCAGATGTACAGAGAAACTATCAAACTACAGAGCAGCACTATTAATTTTCATTAGCCCTAAGCTTTGGTAAATTTTTTTTTTCATGACACTAAAACTATAACCAAAACAAAATACATGGAAAATTAGTAAAAATCCCCAAACTCAACACAGCAAATTTAGTTTAAAGTATTATATAAAAAAATGAGAGAAAATGTTAATTGAATTAATACAGTACATTTGTATTACATATAGATAACCTGATACCTCAGAAGAGTAAAAATTGTGATACTTATCTTTAATTTTAGCAAAATTTTAAGCTTCTCTTGGAATTATTGGATAAATTTTTCTACTGAACTTCTTTTGTAAGTTTGTGTGTGTTTACAGAAAAACATTGTTTCAAAGTCAAGAACAAAAAGTAAGTCACATCACACTGTGCTTATAACAGTGACTGCTGAGTATAAATAACTTCCTCTTAATATCAGAGCTGACCCCAAAACAGGTCACCTCTCCACCACTGGAGACAAAAGCAGCTGCATAAAAAGCAAGCACATGTATCCTGCTATGATAGTTTCAGAATATGTTTCTCCTGGGTGCGTTAATTACCTATCAATGCCAACAGGCTGAGTTAGACCCTAAAGCATGGAATTATTAGGACATTATACATACCTAATATATAAAAGAAGTTTAAAAAGTATAGGTACCAGGAGAGCTGTTTCTCAAACATTCTGTGGCACTTTCAGGACCAGAACACAATCTCCTCTATTCCCAAAGAGCACCAAAGTAGCCTGGGCCCCTCTGGTCCAAGGTAGAATCCCATTTCACTGGACTTGCTTTGAAATCTGCTCCGCTGTAATCTGTATTCATCATACTTCCTAGAACTGAAAGAAATGGTTCTTACACTGAGAACTGTAATTCAACTCCTTGCAGACTTCACCTTGCCTTTAACAAACAGCTACCCATGGTTTTTCATGAAACTGTATTCATTCCCTTTGGGATTTCAGCACAGCACGACTTGGCACTTTGACCAGTGCTCATGTTGGAGAATGAAACCACAGAAAACATTGGCATTTCTTCAGCCACTTCAGACCTTGTTCAGACACCTTTCCTTAATGCTGATAAGGCAATAAGTTGTCAGGGTACATAAAGAGACTTTTGGGTACTGTGCTGGCCGTGGAGCCAAACGTGCAGCATTCTCACTCCATCCACACTCTACCGATGAATAAATAAGACCTTGACCAATGTTCCACTGGCAGCTCAACTTACAGTTCCTTCAACACAGAAATTAGAGTACTGTTAACTTAAAGACAACAATACACATTTGCAACAATTAAGCCCTGTATATTTATAATGGGGCAAATCACCTTTTAGATTGTAACCACAGACATATGATACATATTATGGCAAACTGGTGGACTTTAGAAAATATTTGTCACTACTGTTACCACTGCACCTTTGCTAGCACTGAAGTGGCACCTCTTGCACCTCTCTAAGATGACACAGGATATCTCAAACATTATTATTTGGCGTGCTGTATGCTGCCATTATCTTCACAAAGTGCATGTCCATCATAGCCTCTCAGATTTTATTAATTTCAGCCCTGATCTTGAATGAAGACAGAACATTTGTCTGCCATGAGAAGTCTTGGTAATCAAAATAGTATTCAAAAGGGATGCAAGAGTCTCTGATACATAATTTTCAGAGTAGTATCTTGACAACTCATCTCCCTGAAGATCAAAATAGCATAGTACTTTATTAAACAAATTACACCTAAATAAATAGGATGGTTTGAATATCAAGAGCCTGTTACATCCACCATCACTCTAGGTCATCTCTAATGGAGAAGCAGTTCATAAATCAATTGGTGTTTGGCATAGGGAGCCCTGCAACATGCTTATATGATATTCACAATAAAGGTACTAGGTGAATTGGAAGAATCCTTGGAAGAAGGATGTATGGGCTAGTGGGAAAAAAAACAGAAAAAGAGAATGAATTTTCATTTAATGTTTCTCCCAAAAAAAAATCAACCATACACAAATTCCTCTTACCAATAAGAAGCAAAATATTTCAGAGAAATTCTATCAGAGTATGTGATGGAAAAATAAAACACACTGTTGTAAAGCATAAATGTTCAGAGTCATGTACAAAAATAGCATAAATAATAGTCCTTGTAAAGGAAAATTTCTCTGCACAATAAAAGCATTTTGTCCTAAAGTACATTTGTTTATATTACAAAGTGTCTCCCCTCCAAGTCTTCTGTGGGCTGCTGCCCCTTCAGCACAGTCACAGTCTAGTAGAAGATTAATATTTCAGAACTTGTCATGGGAAGTTTCACTTGACTCTGTCACTGCCTATGTCTGACAAGCTATTTATCATGCTGCTAAGTGTCAGCATTAAATTATCCCTGCTGTTATGACAGCAACATTATTCATCAGGATTACACCCCCAGTACAAGGCTGCTTACAGCTGTTTCCTTCTTCTGAGCTTTATCGATCTCTGCACTTTCTATTATAAAAGAAAGGGTCTATGCACATGACCATTCACATCTTGCATGTCTGATGAATTTTATTTCTGTGCCAACATCAAACAAAAAGGCTTCCCAGAAATGGCCTTCCACTGTTATAAAATGTCACTGGCAGAAGAAAATCGTATTCCTTTCAACTGGAGGCACACTCTCTTTTGAGGGGACAGAGAAAGCAAAACATTATTGATCATAATGCATAGGCACCCAAGGTTGAAGCATGTTGCTTGACAAATCAATCTGCATTTGTTTTAACCAAGTCACCCTTCCTTAACTACGGCAATGAAATGACAATGAAATCAAGAATTATTTATTGAGATGTGTAGTGCTATTCACAGGCTGCTCCACTGTGCCTTGTCTCCAGTCCAAACTCCAAGCCCTGCAATTACCTTCTGCTGGGCTGTCAGTCTGGAGCAGAATGATACAGGGGGTAAAGATACCAGCATGCTGAATTTTTCAAATATTCATCTGCAATTAAATTTGGCTCACTTTTCTGACATTCCACACACCGCCCCCCAAGAAAAGAACAAAAATCATAAAGAGATTTGGTTCGAGCTATGTTTTTATGGCATGAAGCTGCATAAGGTGAGGTTTCGGTTGGATTTTAAGAAAATGCTGTTTTCCCAGACGACACAGAACAGGCTCCTCAGTGCCTGCCAGGGCTCAAGAAGCCTTTGGACAATGTACTCAGGTAGATGATGTGACTCCAGGGGAGCTGCTATGCAGGTCCTGAAGTTGGACTTCACTTGTGGATCTGTCCCAACCTAGGGCATTCTATAATTCTATAACTCTACATTGGCTTTTATTCCTAGCACTTCTAAGTTTTTAGAATTGAGATTACTTGTTTGGTAATTTTACCTTCCGTTTTACCTTTGGCTGCTCCTGAGAGATTTCAAAAACTAATATCTGCATGGATAAAAATATGCTGTAAAAAGAGAGATCTCAGTAAATTTAACAAAACGTCCTGCTATCTCTACACCAATTTTACCCGGTAATTTAGACTTTGATTTTCCAAGTGACCATTGGATAAACCTCTCATTGATTGCTGTTTCAAACCATTAATGCATAAAAGGGACTGCTGAAAATCAGGTTCTTAACATTAATATTAAATTATTTTAGGAATAATGAGAATATCATCACAAGTGTTGCTGTTGGATATACTGGGACTTTGCCAGGTGGGAGTAGATATGAAAAGGAAAATTCAATAAACATGAAAATTTCATTTGCAATTAACAAAAAAATTAAAAATTTTAAGAATAAAGTTATTTGCAATTAAAAGTAATGGAAAAATATACTTTGAATTTAATTCTGAGATTGATCCATGCACATAGATTTGTTTATTTAAAAAAACAAAGCCAGAGTTTAATATCTTTCCCAAAGTGTGTCCCTTACAATGGATCCTTTTGCTTTAGATTTGCTGGTGATTACATTCAGCTGTACTATCTGTTTGAGAGCTTTTAACTTTGAATGCTGTGGTAAGTGTCAATCTTTATATTACTGAAGGACAATTAGGCAAACCATGTAATTGTATTGTCACTTATTAATTTCAAGCTCCAATGTCATAAATTATATCCCTTAATTAATACTGCACGTCAATCACAATCTGCAACTTTGAAAGGATAAAGAGGTTAACAAGAATACATAATTAAAAGAAAACAGCGAATAATGGCACGGCTGAACAGTTTATAAAATTAGACAAGAAAACTGGTGCTGTGTCAGCATGTAGGAGCCAAGAAAAAAACAGGGTGCTTGTCAAAATGCAGACAAGAATTAAGAAGTCAGAAAATTAAGGAAAGTTTTAACTCTTCAGGTTTTGTTCCATTAGCAAAGAAAGTATCTGTCAGAAAGTAATTTAAATACAACTGCAAAATATAAAATTCACTTATTCCTTCCATAACATGCTATACAGATGAAGAAATAATATGTGTTTGTACAAACTTATTGGTACAAATGTCTCATTTCAGCAGAACCTACACATACTGCAGTAGATTTGCCATCACAAAGAGGCAGTGATGCTGCTTCAGCACACAGACACATCAGAGCTGACAAAACGTGCCAGAAAAACTCCTTTTTTTTTTTTTATTAGAAATGAGGCCAAAGCTGAAGGCCAGTGGTCCTAGAGGGCTCACAAGTGTAAGCACTGTCCTGGCAGGTCATCTGCCACTGGGAAGGAATTGCAGTAGCTCTGCTGTCCCACTTACTGAGACTAAGGACCAAAAGGAATACAAGCAAGTAGTAAAACTGATTCAAAATTAAAACATTAAAATGTGCATATGATGTCAGGCAGATGTTAGCAGTGAGGAAATTATTCTTGCAATGGAGAGTAAGGACATAGAGGAATCTGCAGTAGCAAGAAGCAGTAAATATACAGTGTCAATCACTTTCAAGAACTGCAAAGTATTCCTCAGTCTGTTTACCTACTGTGGAACATTTCCGAAAAAGGAAAAAAACACATGTAATTAGGCATTTCATTTTTAAACTAATAGCATGTTAAAATTGTGTCTGTTCTATCTGTAAGGATTTTCAGATCCTGCAATGAGAAGAAATTAGATAGACTGAGAGCTTATTTTTTAAAAAAGACAAATATTTCTACTTTTTCCATCACTTATATCCCTCTATTAAAGACCTAATAGGACAAAAAAAGTGAATGTAGGTTCAGTGGATAATATTTGAGGTCTCCTAGAGGAACTTTAGACAGACACTTTTCTCCATAGATAAGTTAACATTTTACTCTTCATCTGGGTAGACTCCAAGAAACAGGGAGACAAAAAGCACTCGCTGGAAGATTTCTACATCCCAGAAGCCTTCCCCTACCCCTTCCCATTCAATGCAGCACCCAAAAGAAAGCAAAGGATACAGCATACCCAGCAGAGTTTTCCCTAGGGCAGTACATGCACATGAAGGATATTTTTTGTCTATTTTCTCACCAAACTGCAGCATGCACTTCTCATTCCTCTTGAAGAAGAGCAGTTTATCTCTCTCTGGTTCATCTGAGGGACTGACACCATGCCATGGCATGACAGGATAGGGTAGATGCTCTTACCCAAGCAAGGAGAAGAGCTAGTGAAGGCATGGTTTGGCATGTCACAGCAAAATTCTATTTCTTCTCTACTTCAAGACCCTGAAAACCCAGCTGGGGTTGGTTTAAGACACCAGGGCTGCAGTAAAGCTGAAAGAAGGCAGCTCTGCAGCAAAGGGATAGCTAAATCTAATAGAGGATATGTTTACACTGCCAAGCTGGATCTCTATCCACAATGACAGTGACAGTGCAGTCTGCCCTGGCCTTCCTTCTTTTTCCAGTGTGACATCCCCATGGGGAGGCAGGCACAGGGGCCCAGGGGACAGTGCTGCCTGCTCACTGTCCTCAGCCATACAAAAAAAAGCAAGCACCCAGTGCCATCACTACTCTCATCCTCCAGTTTTGTGCTCCTCAGTTTATTCTCATTTCAACTGAAAGGCAGCACGAGAGAAGTTGGCAAGCTCTACTGACAGGTTCAGGCAGGAAGAATAATTTTATTCTGGCCTGAAATCATAAAAAAAAAGTACTTACAAAGCCACTAAACACAGATTGCAGTTTTAATTTCATTCCCAGGCAGCTGAGCTGGGACAGCCCTGAAGGTGTACACTGAAGTGTGATGACTCTGGGCTTCAGGCATTGACAGGAAAGGAAGAAGGTTGTCAGTACCTCATAATTTTTTGACATTAGTTTTACTTTTCCTAGGCAGCACTGCTATGTAACTAATACTTTCTACTTCAAATACGTCTAGCTGTGTTTCAAGGCAGACATTTGTTTCTGTGTACAATTACATGTTCTTATTTTTTTCTTCTTTCTCTTTCATTTTCTCTAGTTAAATGTTTGTTTTCCAGTATTAAAAAAACAATATTGGATCTGAGATTTGAGACTTTTTTCATACACATACCATATGTCTAAATTTATACAACTACTTAAAACACTTTTTTATTATAATTACTCTCATTTTACAGTCTATCAGCAAAATAGCATAAACTTTACCTACTAGAAGCAATAATTTTACTTGGCTTTAGTGGCCTGGATTTTCTAATGCTATTAATATTTTTTAGAAACTTCATGTCATATTTAAGAACACTGCTGCTTCAACATGTACACCTGATGTACTATTCTAATTTATTATTATTTATTAATCCATATTTTATGCAAAATATTCTTTCTTGAACAATACTTACATTAATACCACAAAGTATTTTAATCACTGGCAGAGTGATCTTCACTCAATATACTTTTCCTCCTTTTGCAGCTACTTTACATCAAAAGATTGAAGTGTTAACAATAATTAGATTGCAGCTCAAGAAACAAATTCTTTTGTAAAATCGTACTGGAAACATCTTCTGGAGCACTGAGTACTTGCAGCTCCTATCAACTTCAATGAGAAATGCAGGTGCTCTGCAGCTTGCAGAATTGATCTCTTCCACGTTATCAGTTCCCAGCTGTTATCTAATACATAATTGTATTGTATGAAAAAGAGCTATTTTCAATGTTCATTGTGGTGAGAACCATTAAAGAGATTTACTTGTCAGACTTCACACATCATTAAATCACTTCTCTGTGAAAGAAAAAAAAGTAGAAGGTACATTAAATTATCCCACCAAAAATTGTTGTATCTGCTTTCTGCATTAACTATCAAAGTAACATTCACTTTCTTTTCAAGTGTCATTGTAGCATGATTTTGCATTAGGAAACCATGAAAGCTGCAACACTGCTTCTCAAATAACCACACCCCAGCCTCAAAGCTGCTGAGCTACTGCTCTGCCCAAGAAATTGAAAGAAGTTTTCGGCAGCCAGGGGATTACATACCTAATCTGCTGTGCCTGGTTAGAAACAGCTGTCTGCATCTCCAATTCTTTTGTTCCTAATCAGATGAACTGTTTTCTCACATTGAATGCCAGTATAACTGAGTAGGCCTGTAGCTTTCCCTTTTTGTTCACGAGAAGGGAGACGTGTAGAAGAGATGCACAGTGCAAGAACCAGGGAAATTTGGAGGCTGAGTCAGTGTCATCCTGCCACTCAGGCAGTGTGACACATCAGTGCAGCAATCCCTCTCCTGATGCTGTTTGGGGTGTGCTGCTCTGCCTGCCCCTGGCCTGCATCCAGACCACAGCCTTTAGAGATGGAGCTCAGCACTGCAGCTTGTTTTCTTGTGACTCAGAGGTGTCCTGGTCAAGCCACAGCATCGACCCAGAAGCTGTCACAGTGATGGGATGCTCCATGCATCAGCTTCAGCTGGCATTCTCCTGGAGGGATTTGTTACATGATGGTGACAGGTGAAAAAAATATTTTTCCACAATCAGGCCCTATTTCAGAGCTGGAGAGGGCTGTGTGTGCCCCATGATCCTTAATGGGCACACATTCACTTTTCAGGCACTGGGAAAACCACCTGACTTGCCATCATTTCATTAGACACAATCCCAAAAGACCACAACAAGAAGACAAGTTAAAACAACACTCCCCCACAAAGAAAAAAAAAATTCTTACAATTTTTTAATTTTTAATACAAGCACATCATTCTGAAGGTCCAGCTCAGTTATATCATGTGGGAGTTTCAGACTGTGCTCAGCATCACAGTATCCAAGTGCCTTCTGGCACAGCATTAAGCAACCTAACATCTGTCATAGCTTTTTTTTTCTTCTCATGCTTTGTATCCTTTGTCTACCTCCCTCCTTCCAAGGCAGATATTTAAAATATGGAACAGTTCATTTGGGATATTTTTAAAGGTTAGTGTTATGTGGCTGTGTGTTTGAATATGTATTAAAAGCTCTATGTTATAGAGAAAAATATAAATATATATGTTTACACACAAATTCCATACATACAAACTACTCTCACAAAATCAGAGTGGGGGGAGGCCCTTAATGGATAGACATGGGGGAAAATGGTGACTCTTTCCAATGTGGGAAAAATCTCATTAGCTCTGCTTTACTGTGCTTTTGGGAAATGCAGAGAGTGAAGGGACTACTAGAACTAACCCATGTGCACCTGAGAGGATGCAGTACCCTTCCTAAGAGCTGTGCTTCAGTATCACATCTGCCAAAGCACTCTCACACTGGTACCAGCATTTAATGCTGCCTGCAAATGTCAGGGTGATACTGCTGCTGTAATTCTTACAGCTATTCTCTCTGGTTTCAGAACTCCCCACTCAGCCCTTATTCAAGCTGCACTGCCTTTGAAGTTACTGAGAGCACAAAGACCAGTGTGGGGGGTGTGCATGAAGCCTAGGAAATTTTGGAATCTGGTCAGCTAATTTATCTGATGCCACCATGTTTTTATTTTATTGAATTTTTTTTTCAGTTGTCTACCTCTGTTTTGAAAAAGAGCAGCAGTTTGCCTCCTTTACAAACCACAAACACCAGAAATAGGAGCCATTATCCACAGGCTACAGTTCTACATTCACTTTGTCAGGGACTGCACACTCTTCCCTTAAGAGAATCTCTTCTTCATACTTGATCTGTTGTCTCCCTGTTGAAAATATCACTGACACTGCTGAGGCTAACAAGGTCAAGTGCTTTGAGATGGAAGCCTTTTGTACTGATGAACAGCTGAAGGGTGCGACATATGTTTTAGGGCCTTAGCAGCTGGCTCAGTGAGAGCCTCTTGGGTCTCTTTTAATGATAAATCCAGGCCCTGCTACTTCATCTCAGCATGGAAATAGCAGCATGTTAACATTCATCCAAACTCTTGTGTCTGTCATTAATGCAGCCCTTCCACTGTAGTTACATGGCATAGCACAGCTGACATATCACCTGTCCTCCCACCTCGCAGAGCACTAGGGCAGGTTTTGCATCAGTGCAGGATTTAAATGCCATTTGACTGAAAACTACTGGTCACATCCCATGTTTTATTTCTAATTTTCCTGAATGCCAGCTGATCACAGTTGTTTCTTCTACTTGTTATTTTCTATACTCTAAATATATAGGAATACACATGTTTATACATACATAAATACATATATACATATATGGATAAAAAGCTTTATAACCAAGGCTTACAAATCATGTCAGTCATATGCTCAATAGAGAAACCCAGACATATCTGCAATTGTCTCTGCAGGGACAAATCAGCTCAAGGCTGCACAATGTCCAAAAGGTCACAACCTACCATTGAGGCACACTCAGAGGAATGAAAGAGGATAACAAATTCAGCAATAAATGCTTTCTTTAGTAAAAAGTTTTGAAGCCACTGGTCAGGAGGGAGGAAATTTTCTAACTTCTCCTCCTTTAGCAGTCTTCAGTCCTCAACTTTATCCTTTAACAAGTACTTTGGGATCCTTGAGAGTGAAAGGTGCTATATAAATGAGAGATGTATTAATAAAATCCCCAACTGCAGTTCAGCTGCAAATGGGAGCTCCTCCAGCTCAAGGCTGGAGTAATTCTGCTAGGCAACCACAGATGGTGTGACAGATGATCTCAGCAGCCCATCCTTCTATGTTTTTTTTCTTAGTTTAAATTAAAGCAAAAAAAAAATTATAAAGCCATCTTGGCATGCTACAGATTCCAAGGGCCTTAAGTTCATCTTCAGAGCTAGTAGTAGTCTCTTTACTACTATTTCTTGTCAGAAAGTTTTATACCTGAATCCAGCTGGGGAAAGAATGTGTATGCTAGACATTTGCTTCCACCTTGCCACAAATGGCAGGGGAAGGAGAGATGCGAATGCCTGGGATAAATGAATCTTTCTTGTTGAGAACAGAAGCAGACTCGTCATCCAAGAAAGAGTTCAAAACATGGGGGTTTCTGGTTCTGTCCCAGGCAGCTGACTGTTATCCCTTAACTGACTTTCTTTGAGGTGCTGGTTCTTTCTAAGCACCATGAGCACTGGTGCCAGGGCTAGAGTTAAGCTGAAAACCACCAGAAGACAAGAACAATTGACATAATGAAGACAGGAATAAAAAATGAAAAGGGTCTGTGAAAACTGTGGAGATAACCTACTATTAGACCTGTCAAAGAAAAAGTTCCTGGATGTTGGAAATTGGCTTGTGACCCCTGTAAAGCCACTGTGAATTTCATGCAATGGAGTGTTATCAAAGCACAACAGTAACAGTTGCTCAAATCTCAGTGTTTTTAATAGATTATTACTTACAGATGTTTAAATCCTCTCCAGAACTTTTTTTTCTCAGCATTATGGCCTAAAATAGGAATCCCTGCAGAACACTAGAAAACTGAGAAAGTTAGGACTTTCGCACATAGTTGCTGATGGAACATATTGTGATAGAAAGCAATTTGTGAATTTTTTTTTTTTTATTACTGAACAACTTTTGATAAAAATATGCATTAAAAAACCAAGGTATTTTTAATTTATTGAGACAGAAGTTTTACTCTTAATTTGACTCAAACTCTCAAACTCAAACTCTTAATTTGACCACATATTATTTAGCTATAATGTAAGGAAAATTCCCCATCCCTTCCTGTGTGTGACAAAGGTAATATTGGAAGATTATTGATTTAAGGTGTTTATTAGTGTATGACTTTTGTTGTTGGTCACTGGGCAACACCCTTAATTCCCTTTAATCTTTTAAACCCTAGATCATTTATTGACATAATGCCAAAAATACTATTTAAAATCTAATTCCTAAAAAGTAAATTTGGTTGCTTTTAAAAGCCAAGCTTTCAAATATTATAGTTATGTTGGAAATAACTATTTTCTCCTCTTTTAAACTAGAAGATAAATATGGGCATGCCAATAAAGTCAGTGGTGTGACACCAG
>NC_136689.1:57957314-57960156 GCF_903797595.1 Erithacus rubecula
GCTTGATCTTCTTAGGATGCTGGGAGTGTTGCAGGGAGACACTGAAGCGGTACATGAAATGTTTTCCACTCATGTAGGAGAAGGGATGAAATAGTCTGCAATCAGCTTATCATAATCAAATAACTTTATTTTACCAGCGGCACAGAGGCTTTCAATTTCATGAAAAATATTGCAGCAACAATGGGAGAATATGTGTGTTCCTTTTGCTGACATCAGACATGGGGGAAAGGGGGGGAAGGGGATTTTCCCAGCGTCACTACTCAAGCGTCTAAAATGAAGACAGACATACATGGGAGAAAAATTTTATTTTTGGTCAAGTTAGGAGCACCATGCAAGCAAAAGTCTGACTTAATTTTACACTAATGCCATGCTCAGAGCACTTACTGACCATACTATTCAAATAAAACAGGAAGAGTCAACTGCTGCTAGCTAGATACCAAAGCTGTCCTGATGCAAAGTAGATAAAGCTTAGCAGCATATTAATTCAGAAAATTTTGGCCAGAAAATTTGTAGCAGAAACAGAAAACGCTATGAAAGATTACCTAATAACTAGCAGTTATTTGCAGACTTATTCTCAAGCAGAGAATGCAAAATGACACTCTAAAAAACATATCTGCATGACTAAAGCTGGCCTGAGAGACAGGAAGAATAGGTTTCATTCAGAGACAGCTCTAAATGCTGTGTATTTATATTGAGGGTAGAACAATAGCCTTGTTTATTTGAGTCTCTCTAATGTATTTACCAACTATAAGGATTTCTGTGCACTGATTAGGGGTCAAAAGGTTATCCTGGAGTATTATTTGGCAAGATTGCTCCTTATTATAATGAGCATCGAAGATGCACATCAATAAAGTGGTTATTTTTTAACACTTTTTAGTGCTTTTGAGACAAATACAGTTTTGAAAGCCTAAAATGTGTCGTGGTTCTTTGAAAAATCTGCTATTAGCTACTAACATATTATTTTCTGTCAGCTCTTTGAATTCACATTATTTGCATTAATGCAATAAATTAATTAGCATTACCACTTTATTTGTTTTCACAGCTGCTTAGCTACAATGAATATTATTCTCTTAAATCATTCTGTCATAAAGTGTTAATTATAAATGTCTTTTATAATAATAATGGTTTCTATACTATTAATAAAACCCTTGCAAAGAGTCATTGCAGTAAATGTAAGATTATTAGACTATTTCCAAACAATGCCAAAACGGCTAGCAAAATAGTTGTTTCATTAGATTCTGTTGATGATTGATTTCTTGAGGATCCTTTAAGTATTTTAATGAATCTCCATCTGTAGCCAGAAAGCTTTGTTAAAAGTCAAGCATTTTTTTGTATTTCAAATCCATATTGCCTGTTTAGAAAATGTGCCTGTGCACCAATTCTTCTGATGCTGAGAGCCACCTCTTTGAACCATTAAAGCCAGTCCTGCAAATGTAATCCAGCCAACTCTCTTACAGATGTATGACAGTTTTACTGCATTAAGGCTCAAACAAGCGGATTTTTGGTTTGGGTTCTTTTTTCTTTTACTTCATTAGGGCTTATCTTCTCTTGCCTCTTTTTTTACTCAAGAAATTTCTCCTGGTTTGCCTTCCATTGTCTCACTGCAGGAAGAAACTACTGGATGACTTAAATTCAAGACCTAATAGAAGGAAGGAGTTAAAGTGATTTTCAGATGATCAAGACAGACACACAACACTTGGTCCTCTACATATACCAATGGATATGGGTCTGTTTTCCTTCTATGTGTCTTCTAATAATGACAGAAAAATACAGAAGTAGGTAAAAAATTACTTTAAAAATGCAGTTCCTTCTCAAGAAAATGCAAGAGCTTTCAGACCAGTGGGCTGATAAGTGTGTGGTGTGTCAGATCCAACTTCCCAATGACTCCAAGTAAATATGAATAATTATGGAAGATACCTGATTATCACTATTCAGCTCATTATTCTTACAGTCATGAAAATAGGGTTGGAATTTCTCAACTGAACATTCCTACTATGAGTAAACTATGATGTCAGGCCTTTTCTACTTAAAAAATGTTTTTGCTATTGTATTTCTTCTTCAACCTGTTCAAACAATGAAGTAGAATAGATTTTGTCACAGGAAAAAAAAAATCTAGTTTCTCTCCTACTGTCACAGTTGAAAAAAAAATTCCAGATATTTTAAGTAAATTACATCCAAGAATTAGCTAATATAATAATTTTTTTCATTTTTAATTAAAAACACACCAAGAACCATTCTATAATGTACTGAAAACATGAATAATTCAAATTCCAAACTTTGTCGGGCTTTCAAGAAAACGACTAGTTGCTAAAATTAAGCAATTGCAGCCTTGGCTGCAGGCTTCTTATTCCTCAATCTAGTTTTCCCATTGCTTATTAGGAAACCTACAACTCTACCAGACATAACATTGTCAAAAAAGGATGGACTCTATATCTGAAAATTTAGCAGAGAAAGTATTGAGGACAAGATAGGGAAAAAATCAGAATTATACAGTGCAATGCTTGTCCTTCTTTTAAGAATTTAATCATCATAGAGCTAAAGACAATATGCAAAAGTTTCACTGGAATGGAAAGAAGGAAGGAAGGAAGGAAGGAAGGAAGGAAGGAAGGAAGGAAGGAAGGAAGGAAGGAAGGAAGGAAGGAAGGAAGGAAGGAAGGAAGGAAGGAAGGAAGGAAGGAAGGAAGGAAGGAAGGAAGGAAGGAAGGAAGGAAGGAAGGAAGGAGAGAGGAGGAGGAAGGAGGAAGGAAGGAAGGAAGGAAGAGACGGAAGGAAGGAAGGAAGGAAGGAAGGAAGGAAGGAAGGAGGATGAGGAAGGAAGGAAGGAAGGAAGGAAGGAAGGAAA